>NC_143052.1:26215303-26366818 GCF_052426305.1 Pelodiscus sinensis | reverse complement strand
GTAGATATGATTTGAAAAGTCAAAGCTTTATAACCATTAAAACACAAATTGTCAATGTCGTATGTCAAAATATACAAAGTAAATATCCTTAAATCTAACTTTAATACGTTCTCAAGGAGCACTCTCTTACTTTCTCTATCTTTACATTTTGATTAATATCAATGCAAATATTTGTCATTTTATGTATATATGGTGCAATTGACATTTACCAGCATTTACCCCCCCCCCCCCCAAAATATTCCCAAATCATAGTTTTCAAAGCCTAGCTAGAATGATGAGTCCATAGAAAAGCTCCTTAGGAAATTTATAACTTTGCATGCAGAACAGAGTTTATATGGTATGTAGAACACAAGTATAGGGCCACTTTATCAATGACACTAAAACAAGATCATAAATAGCTGATTATTCACTCAGCACCTTACATCCTATGCATGAGGCAGTGACCCTGTGGAAAAAAATTGTATGCCATTATGTAATTAAAGACCTTAGTGTCACAAGGTACGTTATCTGTAATGCTACCCGAAGGCAGCCACACGGCTATTGCCCTGTCGAGGGCGGGGTGGGGGTCTGGGCCCACCCTCACTCCGGACCCCGGCCCAGGGCCCTAACACCGGGAGCACCACTCCCAATGGTAGCAAGTGGGGTCTTACCCCTAAACGCACTTGCTCACGGGCTCCACGACCCCTCCCTGGGCCGCTACCACCCCGCTGTCGGGCGCTTACCTTCTGCCCGTAGTCTCCAGTGTGGGTCGGGCAGCTAGCCCTTCCCCTCTGGGGCCTCCTGCCTGGCCCTCCTCCTTCCTTTCGCGCCAGATCACCTCCTCCGCTCCCCAGTTGCCCTCCTCCCCTTCTCCCTGCTCGCGCACGGCGACGTAGCTGGGGCTAACCCCGCCGGCTCTCCGCCGGCGCTCGCAGCCCCAGGTGCTTGTGGGTGACGGGGTTGCTTCACCCTGTCACACTTAGCATAAAAGTATACACAAGAGTTTCCTAACTCTTGAGTGCTGATTTTGCAACCTTAATGTTCTTTTAATGTAGTTATTGGTTTGTAATTATATATATATATATATATATACACTATGTTTTTGAGAAAGTTTGTCTATGAGTAAGCAAATGAGCGAGTCTGTCTATCCATCTATTGATCTGTTTATTCAAGAACTCCTCCTAAACGGTAAAAGCTAAGCCCATCAAATTTGGAATTCAGCTTCCTCTTATTATAACTTAAAGCAAGGTTAGAGTTTTGTAGTGGGGGGAGGGTGGCTGAAACTGCTTCTCCCTCCCCCCACACAGTGCATATGGCGATGCATAAAACCATACAGAAAAGAGACAGAATCATCAGGCAAGTAAAAGGGCTGGCTGAGGGCACTCCTTCCCCTCCAGAACTTCCCAAGCCTGAGCCTCCCACTCACCAGGATCCCTTTAGGGAGATAAGGGGGGCCTGCAGCTGCCCTCCCCATTAATAGGAGAATATTATTGGCTGTTGTCACATTATTGGATTTTTGTGTGAGCAGACAGGTCACTGCTGCAACCACTGGTGTGTGTCTGCTCCAAATTCAATGCAAAGTGAGCCATGTGAGGTGTCAAATGAAAGCTTATGCTATGCTGATTATATGTATGCTACTCATATACTTGTATGATTTTTGTATGTACAGTTATGGATATAGGCTCTGTACTTGTATTTGAAATATTCTCCGTCTGGAAGACAGTGATAGCCCTCAGCCACCTACTGTGAGGAATGGTCATCCAATGAATGGCTATGTTAATTGGCAATGCTGCATGGACAAAGGCTCTCAGGGTTGCCAATACAAACCTGAGGAATGTGTCTGGGAAGCTGCAGATCAACCAATGCATCAGGGCTACTTGCATGTAAGACAGAGACAAGTCACTTGGTCATGTGACCAGCTCCAGTTTGGAAGGCACCAAGAATATAAAAGTACCACAAGGGCATTCCATTATGTCTTTAATCCTGCTCCCAATTCTAGAAGCACCTTTGCTAGGGACAGAGAGCCAGAAAGGATTTGCTGACCCATCCTGATACTGGATGTACTCCAGAGACTTTTAAGCTGGTAGTTTGTAACATCTCTGTTAAGAGCCTGCATCAAGAACTTGGGGATTGATGTATGTAATGTATTCTCTTTAGCAATCTCACTCTCAACCATTTCTTTCTTTTATTAATGAACCTTTAGATTTTAGGTTATAAAGGATTGGCACAGCATGATCTTTTAAATAAGATCTAAAGTGTAAATTGACCTGGGACTGTGGCTGGTCCTTTGGGCCTGGGGGAACCTGTTCAGAGTTGGTGAGATTGGGTTTTATAACCTCTCACCTGTGTAAGGTGTACGTCTGGTAGTGGAATAGGGAATGCTGGGAAGGGGTTTTGCTTGTGAGGCTTCCTGCTGTCCAGGTTGGTAGCTGAAGAGCTCCATGTGACCGTTTGGCACCATATAGGGAGGACCCTAGTCTTATGCCGTGAGTAGCCCCGGTTTTGAGCAATTTGCCCTGATCTGAAATGTTCAGCAGTGCCCAGATCAGCCTGGTATATTAGAATGTTCCCCTTCGTCAGGGAGCAAGGGGAAAGTGCACAGTTTGCTCCATTCCTCACTCCGGCTGGGACAGGAGGCAGACAAACCTGGACCTGCCTCATACAGGGGAAATTAACCCTTCCCCTGGCTGTGCCTTGCAGGAGGAATAACGGTAGTTCGAATTAGGATCTTTAATTCGAACTACCTAGTCTGTGCCGCGTGTAGCTGCGGGCAGGTACTTCGAACTACGGGGCATTTGAAAATGCCGGTGCCCGGGAACATGCAAATGAAGCCTGGGATATTTAAATCCTGGGCTTCATTTGCAAGTTCGAATGCCAACATTAGTTCAAACTAGGGTGGCAGTGTAGACATACCCTGAGTGATGCTGGATACATCTTCTAGTAATATATAAAATTTAAAAATCTAATGGTAATGAATAAAGAAGGATGATAGAAAGAATTAGTCGGAAGTCAGAATTTTTTAAAAGTTAAAATTGTTCCTGAACTACTAAACTAGCTAAAATATTAATGGTGCCACTAAAGTCAGGCTCTGCCTCAACGAGGGATGTTAAAATGTGTTTATTTTTGTAAATGTGTAACTGCTGACATTTTCAGTGGCGACAAATTTACATACAGGGAAGGGGGTCAGGCAGGAGTCATTGCTCTCAGGGGACCAGCGAGGAGCCCAGGGTGCCACCCAAGGAAGAGCACAGAGAACGACTGGGCTGGGCTGGGGCCCCCATCCACTAGAGCCCTTTGGGCCTTGCCCCAGCCTCACTTCTGGGGGAGGGGAGGAAATTGCCTCAGCCCCAGAGGCGAAGGGTTTCCATCCTGCCTCGAGCCATGGATGCTGCTTCCCCTTTTCACTCTGCCAACGTTGATAATGTGATGATGTCATTCTGTTGTCTCTCAAGAACATTTTTTATAGAGAGAGAGATAAAAAACAGGTTGTGATAGGTTAGGATCCCTGGGTTGCTAACTGAAGTGTTTCAAATACCACTGAACCCACCTTCTCTGTCAGCCTGAGGCCCCTTTTAGATTATCTGCAAACTTTATCAGTAACAATTTTGTATCTTTCAGATCATTGTTAAAAATATTACTGATTGTTGCAAGATCTGACTAGAAAACCCCTACTCACTGACCCCGTCTCTTTAAGAACTACATATGAAATATAGTAAGATTTTAATTCAAATTTCCATAGTGATTTGTATAATTCAGTGGCTCTCAAAGTGTGGTCAATGGACCACAAGTGGCTGTGGGCTTCCTGCTGGCACTCTAGGCCTGCCTCCCCCCACCTCCCATGAAGTTGGAGCATCAGCACTGGCTTCCCACTGCAGGGGGACTCAAAAGCCAGATCCAGCTTGCAGGGGCTCTGCACACTGCTGTTCTCCCTCCCGCAAGCTGAGGGAACAGCAACGCAGAAAACCGCTCACTTGGAGGCTTTACAACACTGCTTCCATCAGCCAGAATCACAGTCAATGGGAGCAGCAGGGAGGGGGGAGTGGTGCCTGGGAGCGGCAGGAAGCATGGAGCCAGGTAACCCCCCTACTCCCTCATGCCCAGACCCTCCACTAGCACATTCACCCCTCCTGTTGAGACCCACCCCCCATCCCATTCCTGCACCCAGCTCCCAGACCCCTCCACCCTCAGCCTGCTCTGCATCCAACCTCCTCCCAGCCAGACCCCCCACCCTTCAGCCCACTCCTGCACCTAACCTTCTACCCAGCCTGCTCCACATCCAACCTCCCACCCACACTCCCCTTACCCTCAGCTTGCTCCTGTGTTAAGCAGGGTGGGCCACTGGCCTAAAGGTTTGAGAACCACTGGTATAATGCTAACTTTTCAATTATAATATCATGCAATAAGTCAAATGCTTTTCAGAAATCTAAGTATAATATATCACAATTCCCTTTGTCAACCAAACTTGTGATTTCAGTGAACAACCTTGAATTTGTTTGAGAGCTGTTTTCATAAAACCATGTCAATTAATGTTAATTATATTTCCATCCTTTATTATTTTATTGACTGAGCCCTGGCTTTGCCATTCTGTTATTTTCTCTGGGATCACTGTTAGGTTATCTGGCTATAGTTACCCATTTACCCTCTTCAAATAGAGGTGAAGCTTTCTTCCAGTTTTCTGGAAGATCTCCATTTTCCAAGACTTATTATAATTGAAATTAGTGGTTTGATGAACTCAGTACTTTGTATATGTCTCTGTATTCTGAACAGTGTTCGTATACATTTAGGGAAAAGTTATCAAATCCATATCCTTCTGCATATCCTGTGTAATCTGGAGTTCAGGGAGAGAGTTATTCTATCCCTGCCAGCCCATTGGTTACTTGCAGAGCTACTGCAATAACATTGTGCTCCCCACTAGTGTAGCACCCAAAATTCCACAGATTTTTGGCATGGAGTCATTGCAAAGTATAGCTTCATGAAAAGCAGGTTTGTGACTGGATCACCGGTATAGTGGAAGTGCATCATTTCTGCAACCATTCCTTTTGGTTGTAGGATTTGCTTATACCTAGGGTTTGCTTGTACCTAGCAAGCAAAGAAAACATAATTCCTGTCCCCTGGGAAATTCTTACTCTTCTAAATTTGTTTTTGTCCTGAACTAGTATGAAAAGGAAAAAGCTGAAATATTTGCAGAATGGAAAGTCCAAGATATTTTGATTTGGAAAACACTAAATGACATTCTCACACATTTTAGAGAAGGTTGAATGTTATAAAATATTGAATACTAGCTGGAGTTACCTGATGTTGCTTGGGAAACAGGAGGAACAAAATGTAGAAAAACAGTAGTCCATTACCTTTTTTAAAATGGTAGAAAAGTTGCACTGATTTCTATAGGGATTAAAATATAGGTCCGCATCATCCCTGGGAGGGTAGGTGCGACCCCTGGTGGAGGGGAGGTTACATGTGGGAGGGGCGTGCTGCAGGTGCTGCGGGGGCCAGGGCGAGTGCACGAGCCATTGTGTGCGTGGGGTTCAGGGCACAGCATGCCGGCACAGGGGGGAGGAAAGAGGGTCCCTTATGTAACCTCGTCGGCGAGAGGGGGCGAGTACCAGACAGCGCTGGGGGCCGCAGGTGGCAGGCACGGAACCTAGGGTAGGTGGGGCAGCCTCTGCAGCACAGTGCAGTGGGTTACTTTATGATTTTTACAGCTTGAGCTTGGTCCCAATCAGGTCCAAAAGTACCTTAAAACCTTCTCCTGGATGAAAGGTTATCCCATGCAAAGTTTGGTTGTGGTAGCTCTTATAGTGTCCAAGTTATTAGAGCACAAACTTACAAACATTCTCCTTTATATATTAGGGTATGTCTACACTGCCACCCTAGTTCGAACTAGGGTGGCTAATGTAGGCATTCGAAGTTGCAAATGAAGCCCAGGATTTAAATATCCCGGGCTTCATTTGCATCTTGCCGGGCGCCACCATTTTTAAATCCCCGTTAGTGTGGACTCCGTGCCTGCGGCTACACGTGGCACGGAGTACGTAGTTCGAATTAGGCTCTCTAATTCGAACTACCGGTAGTTTGATTTAGAGAGCCTAATTTGAACTACCTACTCCGTGCCGCGGGTAGCCGCGGGCACGGAGTCCGCACTAACAGGGATTTAAAAATGGCGGGGCCCGGCAAGATGCAAATGAAGCCTGGGATATTTAAATCCCGGGCTTCATTTGCAACTTCGAATGCCTACATTAGCCACCCTAGTTCGAACTAGGGTGGCAATGTAGACATACCCCAAGATAATTCAAATACAGATAAGTTATAGTTTTATGAAAGTTAAACAACAAAAGATGAAATTCAGAATTAAATGCTCAAATTAGTTTCAAAAGTTTTCTGTCAAATGTTTTTGAAGTCAACTCATTTCCACAAAACTTTTTTTATTTCAGTTCAATTTCATTTTTAGATGGAAAACTGTTACACTGAAATTTTCTTGACCCTTTTGCAATAAATTCTGTGTAATTATAAATGCTATGTTACAGTTAACAGCTAATAAATAGCCATCACCATATATCTATCTGGGTATGTCTACACTACAGCACTAATTCGAACTAACTTAATTCGAACTAAGCTAATTCGAATTAGCACATCTAGACCCCAAAACTAATTCGAATTAGTGTTTTGCTAATTTGAACTAGCACGTCCACATTGATTGGACACTGGGTCACACTTAAGGGCAGCTGAAACCGGTTCCGGCAGGGCATCATGTCAGTCGTTGCTTTGTGTGGCTGCTGTCTGAGGCTATCTGAGGCTCGTGCTTAAAAGGACCCCCCTGGACAGCCGGTTCTCAGCTTTTCCGCTTGCTTGCCTACCCCGCCGAGGGACAGCAAAGTATTTTTCTCTCTGCCTGCCTGTGTCAGTGGTTCCCATTGGGGACGCCACCGCAGTTGGCACCATGGAGCCAGAGCTCACCCTGGGCATGCTGCTCCAGTTTTTGGACTTGCTGCTGCAAGCCTGCAAGGAATGGCTGGAAGCTGCCTTGCACCATCTGGTGCACGTCTGCCCCCTGCCTCTCCCCCTGGCCTTTCTGGGGGTTGTGGAGGAGCGGCAGCAGTGCCCGGATGCCAGCATGCCCCACTGCACCTGGCGTCTGGACACCAGCAGCGACTGGTGGGACCGCATCGTCCTGGAGTTCTGGGGAGACCAACAGTGGACCCAGAACCTCAGGATGAAGAAGGACACCTTCCTGGAGCGCTGCGAGTGGCTCGCCCCTGCTCTGCGGCGACAGGACACTCGCATGAGGCCCGTCATTCCCCTCCAGAAGCATGTGGTCATTGCCCTGTGTAAGCTCTCCACACCAGACAGCTACCGATCTGTCGGGAACCAGTTTGGCGTGGGGAAATCTATCGTCGGAGCAGTGCTCATGCAGGTACGGCACCCACCAGCCACTGGGCCGGGGGTCAGGAGGGCTGCAAGGAGGGGATGGGCCACCCCAGGGAAAACAGGGGGGGGGGAGGAGAAGGCGAAAGTGCCCTGCATGGGAGGGTTCGGTCTGTCCCGGCCGTACTACACGCCGCCCGTGGGGGTTGCTTCCGGAAGTGGGGCGCGCAGTGCCAGGGAACGAACACTCCCAGCCATCCGGGCGCCCCAGTGATTCGTGGTTTGCTGTGTCTCTCTCCGCAGGTAGTCAAGGCCATCAACCGGGTGCTGCTCCGCAGGGTGGTCCGCCTCACCAACCCGGACGCGGTCATCCAGGGGTTCGGCACCCTCGGCTTCCCCAACTGCGGGGGGCCATCGATGGGACGCACATCCCCATCCGTGCCCCGGAACACCAGGCCTCCCAGTACATCAACCGCAAGGGGTACTTCTCCGTCCTCCTGCAGGCCGTGTGTGACCACCGGGGCCAGTTCACGGACATTAATGTGGGCTGGTCCGGCAAGGCACACGACGTCAGGGTGTTCCACAACTCCTCTGTGTGCCAGAGGCTGCAGGCCGGGACCTTCTTTCCTGACCGCCACATCAGGGTCGGGAATGTGGACATGCCCATCTGCCTGGTGGGGGATGTGGCCTACCCCCTACAGCCCTGGCTCATGAAGCCAAACACGGGGCACCTCAACCCCTCCCGACAAACCTTCAATGCCAGGCTCACCAGGGCCCGCATTGTGGTCAAGGGGGCCTTCGGACACCTGAAAGCCCGATTTAGATGCCTTCTCACCCACCTCGACCTTGCCGAGCACAATATCCCTCCTGTGGGGGCAGCATGTTGTGTGCTGCACAATTTATGTGAGCGAAAGGGGGAGGCTTTCCTGCTAGCCTGGATGGCTGAGGCTGAGCACATGGCTGGCCAGTATGTGCAGCCCTGCACTGCTGCAGTCCGGGAGGCCCAGCGGGGGGCCCTCCGGATCGGGGAAGTCCTGCGGGAAAGCTTCCAGGTGGAGGAGGACTGAACTGTCCCTGCATGCCCCACTGGGGCCTTCTTCCACCCTCACCTCCTTCCCATTTCCCCTCCCTAACCTCCCTTCCTAATGTAAAATAAACACACCTGTTTTGTCAACAAAAATCTCTCTTTATTGTACATAACTGGGTGGGGAAGGGAGGAGTGAGGGTGGGAGAGGGGAGGGGAAAACCTGGGAGGAGGGAGCTGGAAGGGGGAGGAAGGGGAGGATGGGAAGGGAAAGCTCAGGGTTGGGGGTCCTGCTGGCTCTCCCGTTTCAAAACACTGCGGGCGCAGGGGCGTTGGAGGGAGTGCAGGAACCTGTCCACCAGGGTCTGGAGGTGACCTCTGAGGGCACTGCTCTGCTCCTCCAGCACTTCCAAGCTCTGCTGTCACAGCCGCAGGTCCTCCCGGACCCAGTGGTCCTGGATGCAGAGCTGGTGCTCCAGTAGCCGCAGATGCCGCCGCTGGTAGTCTTCCAGGTTCCTGGTGCACCTGCTGGCCCGGGTGCGGGTGGGTCTTGCAGGTGGAGTGGTGCACCCTGCAGTCCCAGGTGCTGCGGCTGTGGTGAAACAAGAGCAGTGGTCAGTTCTCCCTGGGGACACAGTGGGTGAAACCCAGCCCCTCTCTGCAAGGCGAGGTCGGCGTGTGGGGAATGGTCCAGGGCCCCTGCATGACACCCAGCTGCTGCTCCATGGTGGGCAAGGCCCAGATGCACAGTCCCTGGGCTCCCTCTCCCCCCATGCTCCCCATACACATAAGGGGAGCATGATGGCACTGACATGTGGAGCCCTCCCTAGCCTCGGACAACACAGCCGATGTGCTCTGTGGAATGCCTCGGGGGTCCTGGGTCCTGGGCAGGCTCTCTGAAGGCTCCTGGCTCTTGGCGTCCTCCTCCTCCGTGTCAGGGACGGGTCCCTCTGCCCCGGGATCGATCACCACCCGGAGGGCATGGACTGTGTGAGCCTCCAGGATGCGGTCCAGGGCCTCAAAGTGAGGGCATGCCTCCGGGGCGGCCCCTGGCTGGGAGGCCCTGGAGTAGGCCTGCTGCAGGTCCTTTATTTTGCATCGGATCTGCTCCCGGGTCCGCATGTGGCCTCTGGTGGCCAGGCTGTCACGCATGCTGCTGGAGATGGCCGTGTTCCTGTGGCTAGTGCGGAGATCGTGGACATTGGAGGCCTCCCCCCAAACCTCGATGAGGTCCACGATCTCTGCACTAGACCATGCGTGCGCCTGCCTCTTGCGGCCCCAGGCAGGCTCCTGTGAGCTGCCAGCCTGGTCCTGGGAAGAGGTGGAGGGCTGGGTGGCAGCGGGTGGCTGACTCATCTTGTGCCAGGTGCAGGGTCTGCTGGCTGGATGCTGGCAGGCTTGCAACTGGCACAAGCACTGTAGCCAGATCATGGCCCTTTAAGGGTTCCGGGGCCGGGAGGGGGCAGAAGAGTTTCCCTGGTTTGGCCCAGAGTGGCCACCAGGGCAAGCTGGGAAGGGCTAGCCTCCAACTAGTTTGAATTAAGTGGCTACACAGCCCTTAATTCGAACTACTTAATTCGAACTAGGCATTAGTCCTCGAAGAATGAGATTTACCTAGTTTGAATTAAGTGCTCCGCTAGTTCGATTTAAATTCAAACCAGCAGTTTGCATGAATAGCCGCTATTAAAGTTAATTCGAACTAATGGCTGTTAGTTCGAATTAACTTTGTAGTGTAGACATACCCTTTCTGTCTTCTTTCCATGAGTCTAGACCAGTGATAGTCAGATGTCAGTGATTCAGGAGCCAAATTAGTGATGAGCATTCCCCAAAAGAGCCACAGTTGTATGAATTAATTGTTTCAATCACACAGTTCTTTTAAATATCATGTGCTTCGAAGAACTGCAGGAGATATGTTAATGAGCCACTTGCAGTTTGAGAGCCTCCATCTGAGTATCACTGGTCTAGACTCATTTTGCTGCTGCTTCTGCATAGCTATGAGAGATTAGTTAGTTGTTTTAGAGTCTCATCACAAACACATACAAATTGTATGCCAGTTGTATTGCATGTAGCTATCAGAGATATATAAATTAACAAATAAATAGGTTATGCATGTGAGACATTTGTAAAAAACTTGTTTTGGTTAATACAATCAAACATGTTTAGTTAATGTGCATTGGTGCCTCTGAATTTTCTTGAGTGGTAGAAATGTCAATTATCTTACAAAGGCTTTGCAAGGCTCTAGGTCTTTCCTTATATATCCAACCAATGAGTTTCACTGACAATAGCAGATTGCCTCCAAAGTTGATAACCTGAATTGGCTACTGCCTTAGGCAAACTGTCAAGTGTCTGCACCTATCAATGCGCAGTCATCCACAGTTACTGAATGACTTGTTGCTCTAGGCAACAGCTGGTTCAGTCTATTTGGCAAAGTTGACCTGGGTGATGCTTTTCATTTCATCCTGCACTTCTGTCCTCTCTTCCCTATTTCTGTATTGCCTATCATAGGGTTAGCCCAAGTCTGTTCTGGTGTACGGGAGGAAAGTAGCAAAGTTAAGCTGGTGAATATGTTTTCATTACATTTCTAATGACAGCCAGTGTACACTTCCTCTTCCATAGCAGTATCTTGTAACCTTTTCCAGTCCTTCCTCTCTCTATCCTCCATTCTCTCCCCTTTCTGCCCCAATCTTTTCCTGATTCCAAGCACCCTCTGATGCCTGTCCCTGCTCACCAACATTTCCTAAAACAGACAGAGTCCTCACCAATGCCCTTACTTCCTCTCGTCAGGCACCCTGCTCTGTCTTTGATGTCCTTGCTCCCATCTCCCTGGTTCTGCTGCACAAAACTCCCTGTAGTGCAGTGCAGTGCTGTGTCGTTTCTATGGTAACCAGTAACAAAATGAGGGTGCCATCCCTTTGAAACAGCATCCAGCAAAGAGACGGAGACCAAACTTGTAGGATCTGGTGTTAAGTAGCCGTTTGAACTATCCCATAGGAACCTACTTATTTATTCATTGCTACTTGTACTATTGTGTGTCAGTTAGTGCGGGAGAACGCTTCTGTGCATTAGTTTTGGAGGAGAACAGGCAGAGAAAGGGGGCATTTTAATAAAATTGGAGCCACATACAGGACCTCAAAGGATGTGTCATCTATGGTATGTCTACATTACAGAGTTTTGTCGGAAAAATGGCTGTTTTTACAACAAAACCTGAGTTACGTCCACACTGTAGTCTTATTCTTCTGAAAGTAAATAGAAAGAACAGAAGGTTTTTTCTGGCATTGGTAATCCTCTTTCTATGAGGAAGAAGCCTTTTTCCAAAAGAGCTCTTTCGCAAAAAGGCATATGTGGACAGGGAAGACGGAGTTCTTTTGAAAGAAGAGGAAAGAAGAAAAAGTGCAGGTGCCCTGGTTGCCACTCCGTCCATGGTAATCACAGCTGAAATGCAAGATAGCGTCCACACTGAATGGATGCTATCTTTTGAAAAAGCAGATCACTTTTTTGATGTGCTTGTGTTTGTATGCTCTCTTTCGGAAGAAGTTTTTCTGGAAGATCTCGTACGAAAAAAGGTTCTTCCAAAAGAAGCCTGCAGTCTAGACAGAGCCCCAGACTGGGAAAGAGGGTGAGATTAAGGTGGGACCAGGTACCATAAAAAAAGAAACAGTTTGCTTCTTAAGTCTGATTCTGATCTCATGTATGTAGGCAGGAAATAATTCAAGTTAAACAGTGCTAATGTAAAACTAGTGCAAGATCAGAAACAGGCCTCTTTTATCTTCCAGAAGTCACTACACCCTATTAACTTTAACTAACCATGTGCATCCATTCCTGTGATGGCATGGACAGCTAGTGATTTTACTTCCTCAAGGGTTTCACTTGCTCTGTCATTTGTTTCTGTGTAAATTGTTTTACCTCAGGAATTTGTGTTGCTAGCTTCCATCTTCATAGTGATTACTCCTTTGTTTAACATTTATCTACTGGTTGTATTGCACCTAGATGCCCTGCCCAAGATTAGGGCCCAACAGTTCTGTATGCTGCACATACACAGAGTAAGAAAGAGACCCTACTTTGAAGAACATACATCCTGCTATTAGTAGCATGCAGACAGACTGCTGCACTCAGGCAAAGCCCAATAATAATGACTTCTGTGGAGTAGCGGTCTGCCCTGGTTAGGGTTGCCAGGTGTCTGGTTTTCGACCAAAACGTCCTATCAAAAAGGGGCAGAGCTGGCAGGTTCTCTACTGGCTCAGCACAGCTCCTCAGAAATGGCTGGTATGTCCCTTCATCTTCTAGGTGTAGGGGTGGTTATGGGGGCTCCCTGCACTTTGCCCCTGCCCTGAGTGCTGGCTCCACAACTTCCATTGGCCAGGAACCATGGCTAATGGGAGATGTGGGGGTGATGTCTGATGGCAGGGACAGCAATTAAAGCCCCTGCGGCTGCCTCTACACCTAGAAGCCTGAGGTACATGCTGACCACTTCCCAGGAGTCACCAGGGGTAAGTGCCACGCAAGTCTGCATCCCTTACCCCCTTCAGTGTCCCTGCTCCAGCTCTAAGTCTCCTCCCACACCCAAACTCTCTTAGGGTATGTCTACGCTACAGCGCTAATTCGAACTAACTTAATTAGTTAATTCGAACTAACGCATCCAGACTAAAAAACTAGTTCAAATTAGCGTTTTGCTAATTCGAACTAGCATGTCCACATTAAGTGGACCCTGAACCGGCGTTAAGGATGGCCGGAAGCAGTGCCGGCAGGGCATCAGATGAGGACTTAGAGCGTGGAGCTTCTGCCTCAGGCTAGCCGAGGGCTGTGCTTAAAGGGACCCGACCCCCACCCCGGACAGACAGTTCTCAGGGGTGCCCCGCTTGCAACGCAGTCCTGTCTTGGAGTGCCCTGAGTGCCCACACTGGGCACATCACAGCACTCGGCCATCAGCCCGGCTGCACTTGCCGCAGGCTGCCATCTGGGGAGAGGGGGCAATTGGGGGGCTGCAGGAGAGCTTCCACCCCCAGAAGCCCGCAGAGCCAGCCCAGTCCTCCCCATCGGGGGCTCGTACCCCATTCCTCCCTCACCTCCTTCCACTTACCCTTCCCTAGGCCCCCTTCCTGATGTACAAAATAAAGAAAATGTGTGGTCAAAAATAGAATCTCTCTTTATTGAACAAAACTTGGGGAGACTGGGAAAAGGAGGTGGGAGAGGGGAAGAGAGAGGGCGGGAGAGGGGAGGGCAATTAAATGATCAGAGGTTTGGAAGAGGTCCCATATGAAGAGAGGCTAAAGAGACTGGGACTTTTCAGTTTAGAAAAGAGGAGACTGAGGGGGGATAGGATAGAGGTCTATAAAAGCATGAGTGGGGTGGAGAGGGTGCATCAAGAAAAGTTCTTCATTAGGTCCCATAATAGAAGGACTAGCGGACACCAAAGGAAAGGAATGGGTAGCAGGCTTCAAAGTAGTAACAGAAAGTTGTTCTTCACAAAGCAAAGAGTCAACCTGTGGAACTCCTTGCCGCAGGAGGCTGTGAAGGCTACAACTAGAACAGAGTTTAAAGAGAAGTGAGATAAAGTGATGGAGGTTGGGTCCATGGAGTGGTATTAGCCAGGGGGTAGGAGTGGTGTCCCTGCCCAAAGTTTGTGGAAGGCTTGAGAGGGATGGCACGAGACAAATGGCTTGGTCACTGTCTTCGGTCCATCCCCTCCAGGGTCCCTAGGGTTGGCCGCTGTCGGCAGACAGGCTACTTGGCTAGATGGACTTTTGGTCTGACCCAGGACAGCCATTGTAAGCTCAGGGTTGGGGGTCTCAGTGGACCACCTTGATTTTCATGCACACCTGCTTCTGGGTGGCCAGGCTGGCAGCTCTCCTGCCCTAGACGGCCACTTTCCTGTGCCTAGTGCGGAGGTCGTGGACGAGGTCCACGATGTCTGCACTAGACCAGGCGGGTGCCCGCCTCTTGCGGTCCTGGGTAAGCTCCCGGGAGCTGCCAGCCTGGTCCCGGGAAGAGGGGGAGGGCTGGGGTGCATCGGGTGGCTGGCTCAAGCCGTGCCAGGTGCAGGGTCTGCTATCTGGGTGCTGGCAGGCTTGCACCTGGCACGGGCACCATAGCCAGCCCGTGCCCCTTTAAGGGCTCCGGGGCCGGGAGGGGGGCAGTAGAGTTTCCCTGGTGTTGGCCAGAGTGGCCACCAGGGAAAGCTGGGGAGGGCTAGCCTCCCACTAGTTCAAATTAAGGGGCTACACACCCCTTAATTCGAACTAGTAAGTTCGAACTAGGCTTAGTCCTCGTAGAATGAGGTTTACCTAGTTCGAACTAAGCACTCCGCTAGTTCGAATTAAGTTCGAACTAGTGGAGCGCTAGTGTAGCGCCTATCAAAGTTAATTCGAACTAATGTCGAACTCAAATGTGAAATTGCGGAACTATTAACCTATCCTTTAAATCAACCTCTCTACCCAATGACTGGAAGATAGCTAATGTAACGCTAATATTTAAAAAGGACTCTAGAGGTGATCCCGGCAATTACAGACCAGTAAGTCTAAAGTCAGTACCGGGCAAATTAGTTGAAACAATAGTAAAGAATAAAATTGTCAGACATGTAGAAGAACATAATTTGTTGGGCAAAAGTCAACATGGTTTCTGTAAAGGGAAATCATGTCTTACTAATCTATTAGAGTTCTTTGAAGGGGTCAACAAACATGTGGACAAGGGGGATCCAGTAGATATAGTGTACTTAGATTTCCAGAAAGCCTTTGACAATGTCGCTCACCAAAGGCTTTTAAGTAAATTAAGTTGTCATGGGATAAGAGGGAAGATCCTTTCATGGACTGAAAACTGGTTAAAAGACAGGAAACAAAGGATAGGAATAAATGGTAAATTTTCAGAATGGAGAGGGGTAACTAGTGGTGTTCCCCAAGGGTCAGTCCTAGGACCAATCCTATTCAACTTATTCATAAATAATCTGGAGAAAGGGGTAAACAGTGAGGTGGCGAAGTTTGCAGATGACACTAAACTGCTCAAGGTAAAGACCAAAGCAGACTGTAAAGAACTTCAAAAAGATCTCACCAAACTAAGTGACTGGGCAACAAAATGGCAAATGAAATTTAATGTGTATAAATGTAAAGTAATGCACATTGGAAAAAATAACCCCAACTATACATATAATATGATGGGGGCTAATTTAGCTACAACTAATCAGGAAAGAGATCTTGGAGTCATTGTGGATAGTTCTCTGAAGACATCCACACAGTGTGGAGCGGCAGTCAAAACAGCAAACAGGATGTTAGGAATCATTAAAAAAGGGATAGAGAATAAGACAGAGAATATCTTATTGCCCTTATATAAATCCATTGTACACCCACATCTTGAATACTGCATACAGATGTGGTCTCCTCATCTCAAAAAAGATATCCTGGCATTAGAAAAGGTTCAGAAAAGGGCAACTAAGATGATTAGGGGTTTGGAACGGGTCCCATATGAGGGGAGATTAAAGAGACTGGGACTTGTCAGCTTGGAAAAGAGGAGACTAAGGGTGAGTCTAGACTACCTAGTTTTGTCGACAAAAGTGGACTTTTGTCGACAAAACAATACCAGCGTCTACACTACCGCGGAGTTCTGTCGACATAACGTCGACAGAACTCTGCGGTTTTGTCGACGCTGGTATACCTCATTTTACGAGGCATAACACTTTCTGTCGACAGAACTCTGTCGACAGAAGGTGTTATTGCCTGTAACACTGCGTCCAGACTACGGAGTTCTGTCAACAAAGCGGCTTGCTTTGTCGACAGAACTCCATGTGTCTGGACGCAAATTGTCGACGGAAGTTTTGTCGACAGTATCTGTCGACAAAACTTCCGTCGACAAAACGCGGTAGTCTAGACGTACCCTAAGAGGGGATATGATAGAGATGTATAAAATCATGAGTGGTGTGGAAAAAGAGAATAAGGAAAAGTTATTTACTTGTTCCCATAATATAAGAACTAGGGGCCACCAAATGAAACTAATGGGCAGCAGGTTTAAAACAAATAAAAGGAAGTTCTTCTTCCCTTTATGTCTATAGCTAGTTTGAGCTCGTTTTGTGCCTTTGCCTTTCAAATCTTGTCCCTGCATACTTGTATTGTTTGCTTATATTCATCCTTCATAATTTGTCCTAGCTTCCACTTTTTATGTGACTCCTTTTTGATTTTTAGATCATGTAAGATCTCCCGATTAAGCCAAGACAGTCTTTTGCCATAGGAAGGAAAGAACGTATTCTTTTGAAAAACTGCCAACTCTCTTCAGTTGTTTTTCCCCTTAGTCTTGCTTCCCATGGGACCTTACCTATCAGCTCTCTGAGCTTACCAAAATCTGCCTTCCTGAAATCCATTGTCTCTATTTTGCTATTCTCCCTTCTACCATTCCTTAGAATCATGAACTTTATGAATTCATGATCATTTTCACCCAAACTGCCTTCGACTTTCAAATTGTCAATCAGTTCCTCCCTATTTGTTAAAATCAAATTTAGAACAGATTCCCTCCAGTAGCTTTTTCAACCTTCTGAAATAAAAAGTTGTCTTCAATGCAGTCCAAGAACTTATTGGATAGTCTGTGCTCTGGTGTGTTAGTTTTCCAACATATATCTGGATAGTTGAAGTCTCCCGTCACCATCAAATCCTATGCTTTGGATGATTGTGTTAGTTGTTTAAAAAAAGCCTCATCCACCTCTTTCACCTGGTTAAGTGGTCTGTGATAGACCCCTAGCATGACATCACCCTTGTTTTTTACCCCTTTTAGCCTAACCCAGAGACTCTCAACATATCTGTCTCCTACATCCATCTCCACCTCAGTTCAAGTGTGTACATTTTTAATATATAAGACAATACCTCCTCCCTTCCCCCCCGCCTATCCTTCCTGAGTAAGCTGTACCCTTCTATGCCAATATTCCAATCATGTGTGTTATCCCACCAAGTTTCTGTGATACCGATGATGTCATAGTTGTGTTTATTTATTAGCACTTCCAGTTCTTCCTGCTTATTTCCCATACTTCTTGCATTTGTATATAGGCATCTAAGATACTGATTTGATCTCACCTCCCAGTTCTGCCTTGTCCCTCCTTTTTCTCTGCTATTATAGCCCACACTCCCTCCCATTTCCAACCCATCTCCCAGGTCTTCATGTTCTTCACTTACCTGTGGGCTTTGGTCACCTATCCCCGTTGAACTTAGTATAAAGCCCTCCTCATTAGGTTAGCCAGTCTGCATCCAAATACGGTCTTCCCTTTCCTCAAAAGGTGAAGCCCATCCCTGCTTAGCAGTCCTGGGAAACTAATTTAAAAAGAATGAGTCCACAACCCTGATCAAAGGCCATCAGTTGCAAGGAGGTGCTCTTGGGAACAACAGCTCTTTATTGCTGCAGGGGAAGGAGACCAGCAGCCTGTCATAAACTCTAAGCTGTAATGAAAATGAAGTAGAAAGGCACCAGCTTTAGCCCCCAGATCAGGCAGTCAGTATTGAGATTCGGAGAGGCAAGAAGCTGATGGTTCTTACCAGTAAGTCAAATCATCAGGAGATGTGATAATTAAATGAACATATCATAGGTGGATTCGCTTTGGCTGTAATGCTAGCATTTAGATGCATCATTTATAATTAAAATGATCAGAAATGTATTTACTTCAAAGGACTCCTGAGCTGCATTCACTGTAGTTTGTTTCAGGAGTTGAAGAGAACTCTTCATCTTCTCCTTATTTGTGGCTTAAATTAAAAGGTCAGACAGCCCAAGTTTAAAAAATCTATAGTCCTGGCTGCTATAACCTATTGGTCATTCTGTGAAATTGTATTTTGGAATGATTCATTCCCTAGCAATATACTGATAATTTTTTAAGCCCAAACACTATTCATTCATTTTCTCTGACTCCTTGATTCATTTTCAGTCAATCAAATACAGATGTTGATCCCTTTTCAAAAAGGCATATATCTTTGCTGGCTTTTCACCTACTAATTGCAAGCAGGGAAACAGTTCTTCTTCAAACAAAGCCACAATTTTTAAATCTGCCCTGAGTTTAGCTGTAGTTATACAGGTTAAACCAGTCTAGTCCAGCAATATCGATGGTTCCACATGATTTTAATTAGCTGGATGTCCATTTTTCCTGGACATGGCCAAGTTTCTGTGGTCCCATAAAGTTTGCTTACATCCCACCAGTCCTGGCTCTCAGTGTTCTGTGCTATTATTTAGCTCTAATTTACTCTAATGGTCTTATAAGTGTCCAGTAAGCAGTGGAAGTGTTGCTAATGCTGCTAGCCAATATTGACCTCCAATGGTCTGGCAAATTCTCTGGTTTGGCATCGGTCAGGTCCCAAAGAGAGGGTCAACCTGTAGAGTCATAAGGCATGTCTACATTAGGAAATTTTTCAAAATAGCGTATTTTGAAATAATAACTCACAAAATAATAATTTCAAAATAGCGTGTCCACACTATGGGGAAGCCTCAAAATTAATCCAAGGCAGGCTCCATAAATGTGGACACTCTACCTCGATTTAGAGCTCCAGGAATAACTATTTTGAAATTAGCGTTAGTCCTCATGGAAAGCAAGATTTATTATTTCAAAATAACCAGCCCCATTAGTTTGAAATAATGGGCTTGGTAGTGTGGATGCTTTGCTTGTTATTTCAAAATAAGGTTAGTTATTTAAAAATAACTCCATAGTGTAGATCAGGGCATTGTGTGTTTGAATCTTGACTGATAAAGGATCCAGAACTTTTTTTAATTACTGTATAATGTATTTGGCAAAGGTTAATATTTTTCATTGGGAAAGAGATCAGAATATAATTTCTGTAACTAATGCAAAGAAGGGTATAGAATTCAGACTTTGTTTGCCTACACCTTTCAACATTAGAGAAAACATAGATTTTAGAAACTGAGATGTTTACTATTTTTATCAGAAATATGGAATGATTTTATTGCTCTTTTTGTGTATAAATAGAAGACTTGTTGGCTCTGTGTATTTGGGACTAAGGGGACTTTATATGCTTTCATTTATTTAATAATTCCCTCTTCCTAAAACAAAAGGAAATAAAAAATTTCCAAGTTAGTATTTATCATCTGATTTATATTTTTTCTACTAAATGGGTCAAATGCATTGTTAAATCATCTCCCCTAAAGTAAGCAGAATTATGCCAGTCATGGCAGGAGGCAATAAGCAAGGGAAGGCATTGCCTTCCCAAAAAGACCAGCTCTTCTTGGGGCTTGGGTCATATGGCTGTGGCTGTTCCAGGCGCCAAGGAGAGTGGGGGCAGGGAAGCTGAGCTTGCCCAAAATTGGGAGGGTAGCTGGGATTTCCCAGCTGCTTCAGGGGCCCTGAGGGTGCTGGGGTTGCCTGTGGGTTAGGAGGGACCTGGGGATGCCCATTTGCTCTATGACCTAGAGAGAGCTGAGGCTAACTGGCACTCCAGGGGCTAGGGTGGAGGGAACTGGAACTGCAGGGCTGCCCAGCACTGGAGGGGAAGCAGTAGCCTTAGGTAAGGGCTGGGAGCCATAATGAGAAGGACTGGGGGTTCAGGGCAAGGGCCTACAGCCACAATGGGGGGTGGGATCTAGTGGGTACAGAAGGGGAGGGGCTGGAATTTGCCTCCCCAAGCTAGCCATGCACCCATTGCCTGTTGCACCAGTTGTTAATTCAGTTATGTTTCTCTGACACAGAATAGTTTAAAAGGTGGTGCAGTTCCCACATTACATTGAGACCAAAGACATCTGCAAATTCTGGTTTTGCTATTTGGAGTCCTACTAGTCACATCACATGAACCATACATTATATCAATGGCCTTGAGTAATGCTGAGCATGTCTTGAGAAGTCTAGCTATGGTTCTTTCTTTTTTCATATTTCAGCATTTTTTGAAAACAATGCCATGACCTTTTTTGTTGTTGTTATATGCCTGTGCAACCAAATAGTATTTTATGTACTGTATTTTTAATTAGTGTAACAATTATATTCAAAGAACTTGCAAACAGTTAATTACTAAGACATATAAGGAAGTGTGCTGTGATAATGTTAGACATTTTATTAATTTCTTACATCAGATTTAAAATTGGATATTTTCAGAATTATAAGGATACTGTTTCTGCTGGAATGCTTTAGTGTGTTTTTTGAAATGTCTCTTAAGATTAGTAGGGAATGGGCGGTTGTGAGTATTAGTAATGAGAGAGAATTATTTTTACCTCCTAAGTTTCTGTTTATTAGCTATTCCATTTCTCTGGAGTTCAAAAGTTATCATTTGACAGCCTTTCACTGGTCATTTTTTCCAAATGTACAAAAGCTTGAAAGGAAATACTAATTGGTATGATTGAGCCAGCCTCAGCAGAGAGGACAGGCATTGAATTGGCAAGGAGATTAATCTATTCTTTGCTCTCAAGAGGAGGTCTCTCTATCCCTAGAAACACCTTAACTTTTTTTTTTAAAAAAATTGCATCGTGAATGTGACAAAGAAATGTGAAAATCAGACAGTGTCTATGTAACACACACACCTAGTGGGTGTGGTTCACAGTCCCATGTAGTGGCACTAAACTCCAGAGATCTCAGGTTCAGTTCTGCCTGTTGGTGTTACATCAACATGGCACCATCTGAGGATCTGGCTCTGTATCTATTGCATTCACAACACAATAATATCAAAGACAAACAAATTAAATACTAGCAGATGTCTCCCTGCCACAAAGCCAACAAAAATACCAATGATGTCTTAGAAGGTGGAAAATAATACCACCTACTGAAGTTCAATTTATTACTGACACAAAGTATAATCCTGTATATTAGGATAACATTAAATAAAAGCCCTTCTTTTTAAAAATGTGCAGCATTCATTGGTAGAGGTGGAAAATGATGCAATGCAACATCACTATATTCATAAGAATGCACTCATTTGTAGGGCTAATAATGCCAATTGTATTTCTGTAATAAAGGTAATAGTACTATAAATCAGTGTTCCAGGAATTGCTTCCATGGATCAAATTTTCAGGGACAACAGACAAAGAGATACACTAAGTATTATAATCTAACAACAGGAATGGTTAGAAAATGGTTATATGTACTTAAACTAGACAAAGCACCAGTACCAGGTAACAATTTGTTAGGGGAAATGAGTTAGCCTTTAATAGACATTTGGAAAAGCTCACTATATTTGCAAGAGAATGAAGAGATCTGAAAAGCAGTAAATATAGTTCCCTTATGTAAAGAATACAAGTGTTTTATTCTCAAAATGGGATTACAGTAATGAACTTTAATAGAAAAATTCATAATTAAGGGAAAACTACCATAACATTGTGTTTAACACTCTCCCTGAACCCTATGGGCACATCTACAGTGCACGCTTATTTCGGAATAAGCTGTTTCAGAAGAAATACTCTGAAATAGCTTATTTTGAAATAGCACATCTACATAGCAAATGCTCATTGAAATAGCACTCAGCTATTTCAAAATAGAGTGTCCACATTCATTGGACACTGAATTGCATTTAAGCACTTCAGGCAGGGCATCTGGTCAGCACTCACTTCCTGGAGCTTCCTGCCTGAGGCTATCTGAGGCTTGAGCATAAAGAGAACCTCCCTGTACAGCCATATCTCAGGCTCTTCTCCTTTGCCTACCTCCTTCAGGGATCCCCAGCTCCTTGTAGGGCAATTCCTCACCTCTCTCTGGGTGCTGCTCATGCAGCTTGACCCCAGCCAACCTCCCCTGCACATTGTACACTGCTGCTTCAGGTGACTGCACACCAGTTCCGACTGGTGGGACCAGACCTTCCTGGAGTGGCGGAATGACCAGCAGTGGCTACAGAATTTCCATATGTGGAAGGACACCTTTCTGGAGCTGTGTGAGTGGCTTGCCCCTGCCCTCCGGCAATGGGACACCCATATAAGACCTGCCATGCCCCTCCAGAAGCAGGTAACCATTGACATCTGGAAGCTCGCCATGCTGGACAGCTACTGATCCATCGGGAAACAATTTAGCATGGGGAGATTGACCGGTAGAGCCGTTGTCATGCAGGTATGGGGCTCTTGTGCAATTGTCCCTGGAGGCTGATAACAGAACTTCTCCTTGCTCTAGGGAAGGAGAGGGGTGGTGGTAGAGGGTGGTGGAAGCCCCCTCCCTGGGAGGTTTTTCAGTCCTGCCTTCACTGAGCACTGAGGGCAGATGGAGCAAGTTGGGGTGGTCCTGGTGTGTGTGGGGGGGGCGGGGAAAGAGGGCTGGGCTTGGGGACCTGCAGAGGGCCCTAACAACCCTGTGATTCTCTGTTTGTCTCCTTCTACAGGAGGTGAGGGCCATCAACACCATTCTGATACACAGTTATCACCCAGGGTGATGTGGAGCCCATCATCGTTGGCTTTGCCGCCATGGGATTCCCCAAATATGTGTGTGTGGGAGGGTATTGATGGCACCCATATCTTCATACGGGTCCCCAGTCACCAGGCATCTGAATACATTGACCAGAAGGGGTACTTTTCGATGGTCCTGCAGGCAGGGGCGGATATAGGGCAGGGCGAACGGGGTGGCCGCCCCGGGCCCCGCGCTTCAAAAAGCCCCACACATGTGCCGTGGCGCCACCGCGCATGCGCATGGCGTCACCGCGCATGCACCGTGGCAAAGGGGGGGCCCCGCGGAATTATGCTGCCCGGGGCCCCGCAAAACGGTCATCTGCCCCTACCTGCAGGCCCTCATCGGCCACTGTGGCCAGTTCACAGGCATCCATATTGGGTGGTTGGGAAGGCGCACGACACAATGTCTTTCAAAACTCTAGCCTCTTCCAGAAATTGCATGCTGGCACTTTTTTCTCCAACCGCACCACCAGGGTGCAGGGATGTGGACATGCCAATCTGTATTGTAGGGGATGTAGCCTACCCTCTGCAACCCTGGCTAATGAAGCCCTACACTGGACACTTGGATCAAAGCAAGGGACACTTCAATTTCAGGCTCAGCAGGGCTCGTATTGTTGTTGAGGGAACCTTCAGGCGTCTCAAGGGGCTGTAGAGGGGCTGGACCCTGGTGAGCAGGATGTCCACCAGGTTGTGGCGGCATGTTGTGTCCTTTACAATATTTGTGAAAGCAAGGGGGAGACGTTCCTGTCAGGGTGGGAGGCAGAGGCCGACCGGATCAGCAGGGCCTTTGAGCAGCCATGCCCAGCTGCTATCTGGCAAACCAACTGGGGGCTGTGCGTATCCTTGAGACCTTGAGGGAGAGTTTCACCCAAGGACGCAAGTGACACTCCCCATTGTGTCTCCCACAAGGGGCCTGTGCATTGCCCTTCTTTGCCTTTCCTCCTACATCCCTACTTTCCCCTACTCTTCCTTCTCCCCTTCCCCTCCCCTCCTCTGCAGAGACAATAAACACTTTTTGTTTTGGAACAAGAAACTCTGGTTTTTTTATTGGAGTGAATGTAACTGGGGAGGGACTGGAGAAAGAACCTGGGAAGCAGGAGGTGTAGGGAGGTGTAAAGGGAGGCTTAAGGTTGGGGCTGGGAGTGGTGCCTGCATTGGATTGGCCCACCACCTCTTATGCGTAGCTCTCATTGGCCATGGAGGGGGTTAGGGGAGAAGCTGGATGGGTGGGAGCTGGCATGAGAATGGTCAACAGGCAGTCAATGACAATGTAGAAGGCCATGCAGATAGTTCAGCCCTGCTGCAGCAGTTCCTGCCAGGTGTAACGGTGCAACAGGAGTCCCCCTCAAATCTCTGGTCCTGCTGGTTCATGGAGTGCTGCAGAAGTGATATGCTCCTGCTGGAGGTCCTCATGGGCTCTTCTGCACCAGCGGATCACATGGGGTCAGGAGGATGGAAGGAGAGGTGTCGACTGCTCCCCACTCGCAGATGGCCCAGCTGTGGAGAACAAAGAGAAGGGCAGTCATCCCTAGAGACACCATGCCTGAAGCCTAGCCCTCATCTCTGAGCAAAAGGCCACGGGTCAGGTGAAGGCGATGTGCTTTGAGCAAGGCGACCTGTGGCCTAGGCATCAGTCCCTTTCCTGCAGGGACACAGATGTTCCGGGGGGGGGGGAGCCTCCTTACTTCTATGTCCTGGGGATAAGCAGGCATGGGAAGGTGCTGGCCAAATTGGGAGCCTGAGAGTGGGAGGGAGGGGCACAGGGTGGCTAGCATTCTCTCTGTGCTGTGTACATGCCAGGTCTGGCAGTTGCAGCATCACACAGGGAGAAGACTTGTATCCCTGGCTGCTGGAGGAGAGAGGGACAGGGTGTTGTGGGGAGGTGTGTGTGAGTAGCAGAGGCTTCTGCACCTTGCCATGCTGTCCCCGGGAGTGGATACTTCCCTGAGAGTGCAGGTATGCCCATGTGCCATGTATGGCACTCCCGAGTGTGTATGAGTGTCTCCATGTCCCCAGCCTCCTTCTTGTGGTGGCTTGAGGTGGGAGGGTATCCCACCCTCGTGTCAGAAATAAGGCCTCTCCAGACATCTTGTGAGCCAGAGCACAAGGGTCCTTTGTGGCTGCCTCCTGGGACTGTGTGCCCTGGACTGGCACTCCACGTACACCCACGTGCACAGGCTGCTGCGTGATCCCCAGGCCGAGAAGGCCAAGTGAGGAGCACACAGCAGCCCCTTGTCACAGGGGCTACTAGCTCCAAGGTGGGCATGACTTTCTGGCTGATGGACATGGATATGATGCTGGCATCATCTGGCTTCTCCTCCTCCTGTTCACTGGCTGTGGCCCCAGGAGGATTATGATGGGCGTCTCTAGCCCTGAGTCCACAATGGCGGGGGGGGGGGGGGGAGGAACTGGCCTGCCCCCTAGGATGTGGTGGAGCTGTTTGTAGTATGTGAAGGCCTGTGGTGCTGCCCTGGGGCTGGAGCTGTGCTCCCTGGCCCTGGTATAGCCTGCGTTAGCTCCTTTACCTTCATGTGCACTTGGTTCTGTGTTCATGTGTGGCCCCTAGTGGCCAGGCTGTTGGCCATCCAGCCATAGACATCCACATTCCTGCACCTGGTGTGGTGATCCTGCAGGTTTGCCTCCTCTCTCCAGACCTCAATGAGGTCCAGGATCTCCACACCAGACCAGGAAGGTGCATGCCTCTTCCTTCCCTGGGCAGGTTCCTGAGAGCTGGTTGCCAGTTCCCTAGGAGCAGAGGGCTCAGTGAGAGCAATGGGATCACTCATGGTGGCTGAACATGTTGGTCAGGGCCTACCATGAGCCACAAGGCCTTTCCCCTGTGGCTGCAGCTTTAAGGGCTGCAGGGGAAAGGGGACTAGAGAGTTTTGATGAATGTGGACAGAGTGGTCAGCAGGACACCTGTGGGAAGGGCTGGAGACCTCTTATTTCGAAGTAATTCCATCTGCAGTGTCTACACAAGCACTATTCCAAAATAACTATTTTGGAATAAGTGTTATTGCTCGTAGGTGTTATGCTTCTCCGAGGGGGATTTGAGTCCCACCCTCCTACTCATCCTAGGAGTGGGCAGACAGCTGCCCCAGGGATGGAGCAGCAGAGCTAAGGCAAGCTTACCCCAGAAAGCAGCTCTCCAAGGAATAAGGATCTTGCACAAAAAGGGGTTTTTGCACAAAAAGGAAACGTCCACACTGCATGTTTTAGAGCAAAAACTTCTTGAGCAAAAACAGATCGGAAGAGATTATGTAAATAAAGCACAAGAAAATACTAATCAGCACTTCATTTGCATTGCCTCTTCTGGTAAAACCTGTAGTGTAGCTGTAGCTGCATGTACACAACCTGCTGCTAGTGGTGCATAATGCTATTGTAGCCTCGCCTCATAGGTCTACAGTGAATCTATATATTAAAAGATGATAATGCCTCAAGTAACATTTTATATTTAGCTCCAATGAATCATGCTAGTAAGGGCTCAGAACACAGGTAAGAACCAAATAAAGCATATTTGCTAAAAGAAGAAAATGTCTCTGAGGCAGAACAGTAAGATGACACATTTTCTTCCCAGGTATGGATGGTCAGGGTTCTCTGAGCCAGCAGACAGGACCCAGCCTTAACTAACTGAGGTGTCCTCACCAAATTATCCCTACGTGAAATTTAAAATACTCTTCAACATATGCATTTCCCCTATGACTCAAATATATATTTAATATTCAGCACTGCAGGAGAACCCAACCTCCATAGTCAGTATTTCAGATCTGCAGGAACCCACTTGCACTTCTTAAAAACCTACCTTAAGAATTGTAGCAAGATAACACAACAAGAAAAAAAGCACTATTTGCGTGATGCTGAGTTTTACTCTTGAAAAATATTGATATGAGCATGTATATTTATTGTCTTTCTGTGATTCCCATACTTGAGCAATGTTCAGTTTGCAAGGACAATAGTACTTTTTATATTTCCTAGGTTTGCAGACTTAACCAGGAAACTGAAAGTCAATCTGTGTTCTCTCTGATTGGCTCATCAGAAAAAGTAATAAAGACTCTGCAAACAACATCAACAGTTATGACTCCATAAAAAAACCCTTAAATAACAATTTTGTTGCCATGTATTACTGTTTCTGTTTATTGTAGAGATGTGTATTTTTAAAAAATTGGAGAAAATACTGATAAGATATTACTTAGCACTTACAGTGCTTTACAATCATTAGAAATTGAATAGCCTAGGGGTCAATTTTAGGGTATTTGATTTATAGAATGTAACAGAACAGACTATCAAAATAATTATACCAATTATTTTAAAACATTGTCCCCAATCTGGCTGCATTGCACTTTGCTGTTGATGCAAAGTGACCCTAAAATATGCAGCCACAGGAAGATCATCCAATGTAGGGAATCCTTCAGTACTGTATAGCCAGCATAGAGGCTCTTGTCTTATCCCATCTTATCTGTTTGCACAATGGGTATAGCCTAAAAGCTGCTCTGTCTTACTCCACTGGATCAGATTGTAATGCACTAGGTCTAGGATGAAAGTAAGTGGCTTTGTCTACACTTCAAGGTTTTTGCGTAAGAAGCCTTTTGTGGAAGAATTCTTGCACAAAAGCGCGTCCAGATGTCAAAGCACATCGCAAAAGCCATGTGCTTTTGTGCAAGGGAACATCCACACTGCATGGACACTTTTGCGCAAGAAAGCTCTGATGGTTATTCACAGAATGGTCATCAGAGCACCTGTGCTTTTTCCGATAGGGGTTTCTTGCACAAAAACCCCGTCGGAGAGTCCACACCTGCCTTTTTGCGCAAGAGCTGTATCATAAAAAGGAGTTATTCATCATGAGGAGAGGAATAATTCTACTGGTAAAAGCCCTCTGTTCTGTCGATTTTCTTATGCAAAAACACACTTGAGATGTGGACGGCTGGTTTTGCGCAAAAACCTTGTAGTGTAGACATAGCCAGTGATGGTGGGTTTCTTATCACCTCCTGCTTGTGCTGTGTTGTATGTTCCTAGACTTCAGGCAAGAATAGGGGCCAAGTTCTCCATGTCAGCAAAGATTGCTAAAGTTGGAGGCAGAGTGAATAATTAGGAATAATACAATTCTATTCCAAAAGCTATGGATCATTAAGTTGATTAGACCAGCAGATGGCAAAGCCAATTCAGTGTAGAATTATGTAAAATAATTAGTCCAGGATCAAGGAACCAGCCCAAGAAATAAATGCTAACTGGAACAATCAGACAGCATTATAATCAGGTAAAGATACGTGAGCTCTTGTGAAACAAATAATTGAAATTATCAACCCACCCTACTGCGGCAGCAAAAATAGTAACTGAGATACAAAACTGTATTAGCAGAAGAATAGTCTGCCAAAAAGATGATGCTGTTCCTGTGTAAAGAATGTGTCACACTCTATTTAAAATGCTGTGTGCAATAGCAATCACCGTTCACAGAAACATTATTACCTTGAAGTGGGTATAGTCCAGGTCAATGATTACACCAAGTCTGCAAGATACAGGGTATAAAGAAAAGGCAAGTGAGTTGGGTTTATTCTTATTGGGAAAGAGGAGAATTCAAGGAAAACTAATAGAAGTTTTCAAAGGTGTGAAGTAGATCAATAAAGTCAGTATAGCTAACCTTTCCACACTACTAAGGTATTGAAATAAATAAGGGTATGTCTACACTAGCCCCCTAGTTCGAACTAGGGAGGCTAATGTAGGCATTCGAAGTTGCAAATGAAGCCCGGGATTTAAATATCCCGGGCTTCATTTGCATCTTCCCGGGCGCCGCCATTTTTAAAAGTCCCTTAGTCCGAACTCCGAGCCCGCGGCTACACGCGGCACGGAGTAGGTAGTTCGAATTAGGATCTCTAATTCAAACTACCGTTACTCCTCGTGGAACGAGGTGTACCGGTAGTTCGAATTAGAGATCCTAATTCGAACTACCTACTCCGTGCCGCGGGTAGCCGCGGGCACGGAGTTTGGACTAAGGGACTTTTAAAAATGGCGGCGCCCGGGAAGATGCAAATGAAGCCCGGGATATTTAAATCCCGGGCTTCATTTGCAACTTCGAATGCCTACATTAGCCTCCCTAGTTCGAACTAGGGGGCTAATGTAGACATACCCTAAGGTTTATAATCTGAAATGAAAAAAATAGGTGTGAAATAGGGAATTCATTGTCACAAATTGTAATATGTAGAATAAATTATTAGAGATTGAAACAAAGAATACAAATGTTTCAAGACATATTTTTAAACTTATTTCAAATGAAGGGATATTAAGAGAGAGTGTTAAAATGAAAGTAGTCAGAATTAAGATAAATTTTTACATGACTGGCATGTCAGAGGTGAAATTAAATTTGAAATGTCTTTTGTCTGTATGTAAGGTAGAAACACCTGGCCTCATAATTCAGTTTCTAGAGACACAATCACATTTACCCTGGCATGACTTCCACAACCACCAATCAACTGGGTAAACACCATAAACTTGAAAGCTGTGTTCATTTTATGTATGGTCTCCTCCAAAATGTCACACAAAATATGTGACTAGAATATCCAGGTTTTAGATATGAATTATAGTACCACCAAATCTAATTAATGTGTAATTAGCTATCTGGGCTGTTAGATAAATTTATTCCAAATAGATTATGATTGTGCCTGGCTCCTTATACCCAATCAGCAGATAAGACAAAGTAAATAGTGTTCATCATATTATATGTCTCTTTTCTGCTCCAAACATATCTTTACCTTTTTGAAGGTGTAACACCAGTCTCTTTTTCTGCTAAAATGCCACTGAATGTCCACCCACCCAAAAGTCCTTATATTACACTTACTACACCTAATGGCTGATGTTGCCTCATTAATCCTGAAGGATCTAAATAACAAATTTAGAGCAGAGGACTGGGAATCAGAAGACCTGAAGGCCTGTTTTTGATTTGCCATTTACTTGAATGATCTTAGGAAATTAAACTCTCAGCAGCTCAACTCCTACATTTAGGGTGCAGCCATTATTCCAAAATAACAATGCGAGCATCTACAGAGCACTTCCATTATTTTAAAATAAATTCAGAATAACAGACGACTTATTCTGACATCTGTAAACTTAATTCCACAAAGAATAATGCCTATTCCAAAATAGCTATTTCGGAATAGCAGTAGTGTGGACGCTCCACTGCTGCTATTTTAAAATAGCTCCTCCCCAGGGCCATTCAAAGTAATTACTTCCCAGTGCCTCCTGGAGCTCTAAATCTAGATACCACATTCACATTAGGTGGCTTCCCTGTAGTATAGATGTGCTATTTTGAAATAATCTATTTCAGAGTATTTCTTCTGGAATAACTTATTTCAAAATAAGCATGCAGTGTAGACATATCCTTAGTTACCCACATTTGTAAACCGATAACTAGATGATTCCTGGGTGTAACAGCTGACAGATTTCTTCAGCAAACAGTCAGTGATAAACAGTGATAAATAGTGAGGCCATCATAGAACTGCTTGTAGAGGACAACCTTGGTTTGAGTGACTGTGAGTTAATTCAGTATAAATGAAATAGAAGGATAAACAAAAATAGGTCTGCAAATAGGATCTTTAATTTCAAAAGGGCAAACTTGAAAAAAATTAGTTAGGGCAGTGTACTAGATTGAGGAACTCAAGAATCTAAATGTGGAGGAGACTTGTAATTGAAGTTCAAGTTCCATAAACTGGCTGGCACCTGCATCCCAAGCAAAGGGGGGGAATTCATAGGGTAGGGTTGCAGCCCAGATTAGATGAACACCATCTCAAAATAGACCATTAAGAGAAAGTGGAAAGTCTACAAGGATTCGAAGAAAGGCTGAATCAGCAAGGAAAGCGACTTCTTAGAGGTAAGAAAGTGTAGGGGAGAGGTAAGAACTTGAAAACCTAAGCAAAATTGGACTTTGCAAAAGAAATCTAAACTAATAGTGTAAGATTCTTTAGTCAAATAAATAAAAAGAAAACAAGGAAAGAAGAAATGGAATGGCCAAGCACTGGGGATGAGCTCAAAGACTACATGAAAACTTTGTCTCAGTTTTTAGTTAAGGTAATGAGGAGCTTGAGGGCAATGGCAGGGGTGGCTGTAGGGTAAACTGAGGCAGCCCATGGTATTTTGCTAAGGACCGCTATTCAATCCTAAATTTGAGACAGGCCTGGGAACACACATCACAGGCCGTTAACATGAGCCACATTCCAAGAGGGCCTCACTCTGATAAGACACTGGCTAGTACCAAAACAAACTTTGTTAAGGTTAATGAGTGTGATTTGTGCTCACTGCTTTCCTTTAATCCTAGATAATGGGCCTGGACCCAAGGACCATGCCAACGCGAGGCAGTATCCTCCCACAGTAGATGCATCATTCTCCAATAGACAAAGTTGCTATTGAAATGTCTGTCTTGTTTATGCTGGAGTATTTAGCTTGTTAGGAATAACTACCAATATTATTGATAAGATGTTTAATTGGCGATGGGTGGAGATGTTATGTAATCTTTCATAGGTTAGTGGCTTACGTGCTCATTTCGTCTTGCGGCTAGAACCTATCAAATTGCTTCTCCTCCGTCCATCTGCCACCTATATAATCTATTGTAATATTTTGTTTAACCAGTATTCACCAGATTAACCCCTGGGTGTCACTCCACCAGCGCTGAGTGTGTAATAAATCCTCTGACTTGTTTTCACCTGCATCCAGAGTGTCCAGAATTATTCCCTGCAGTGGCTAATGGGAATAAGGATATGGATGGAGAAATGGCCACAAATGAAGTAGCAGCCAAATTAAAAGAGCTTAATGGGACTAAATTGGGAGGCCCAGATAACCTCCTCCCAAGAATATTAAAGGAACTAACACAAGGGAAAAAATGATCTGGGAAACTACAGGCCTGTTAGGTTGACTTCAATTGTATGGAAGGATTTGGAACAAATTTTGAAAGAAAAAGGAATTAAGGACATGGAGGTAAATGGCAACTGGGGTAAAATACAAGATAGATTCTGCCAGACCAATCTGATCTTGTTCTTTGAAGAGAATTTATTTTCTAGTCAAACAAAATGCAGTAGATCTAATCTACCTGGATTTCAGTAAAATATATGATACAGTTCCACATGGAAAATAATTAATTAAGTAGGAGAATTAATAAGAGGGATTAATATGGGAATTGAAAGGTGTGTAAGGAAGTGGTTAAAAGGGAGATTACAACATGTCTTACTGAAAAATGAAGAGACAAATTTGAGGAAGATTATTAATGGAGTTTCTTAAGAATAGGTCTTAGAAATAGTCTTATTTAATATATTAATTCATGATCTGAGTACAAAAAAGTTGGAGTGTCCAAATAAAATTTGAACTGATTGGAGGACTGGAATATCATAAAAGAAAATTTGAATGACCTTGAAAACTGGAGTTTTAGGAGTGGGTTTAAATTTAATAGTGCAAAGTGCAAGGTAATGCACTTAGGGACTGACAACAAGAATATTTGCTACAAGATGGGAAAGTATCAGGCCTAGTCTAATCTAGGGCTCTAGGTCAATGTAAGTTACGCTGAAGTCAACACTGTTGTGTCTATACCATACTATGTCAACAGGAGGTGCTTGCCTATCAACACAGATTCTGTTTGTCATTGAGGTGGATTAATTAAATTAATGGGAGAGCACTGTCCTGTCAATTTATTGTGCCTTCACTAGACTTGTTAAATCAATGCCACTGTATCCATCACAGAATCCCTGCTTTAGCCATAGTAGACACAACTATAGTTGAAAGTGACAGGAGGAAAATTAACTGAGTGTATTGGTCAACTGCCTGATGACTGTGAGCCACCAATGTGGTGAGGCCATGAAAAAGGCTAATGCAATCCTTGAACCAGTATTCCAAGCAGAGATAAAAAAGTGTTATTACTATTATCCAAAGCACTGGGTGAGTCCTCATTGGGAATATTGTGTGCAGTTCTGGTCTCATGTGTATAAAAAAGATTAATTCAAATTGGAACAGGTGCAGAGAAGAGCTACCGGGAAGATTGGAGCAATGGAGACTCTACCTTATGAGAGGAGACTAAAGGACTAGGCTTGTTTATCCTAACACAATGAAGAGTGAGAGGAGATATGATTGCTCTCTATAAACACATCAGAAGGATAAATACCAAGAAGGAAGATGAGTTATTTAAGTTAAGGGCTAAGGTTAGCATGAGAATAAGTGGATGTAAGTTGGCCATCAATAACTTTAAGCTTCAAATTAGACAAAGTATTCTATCCACAATTGTAGTAAAGTTCTGCTGAATTATCACTCTGTCAGCCATCATCTTTGCTAAATGTCATCTATAAGTGTCAATGTTAGATAAAAAGTTCATAGCTGACTGACTTTTTTCCAATTGGTGCAGGACAAGTTATAGGATAGGTTTTAATAAGGAAGCAATTTGTTTTTAGAGTATTTTCACTTATAAACTAACTTTCTTAATAGACATGGGAAATTGAACATCTGTCCTCAGCAGGGGACCGCTGCTGTAGCAGAAGTGCTCTTGCCCGAGCCAGGCAGCTCTGTGGGCAGCAGCCCTGAGCCCCTGGGTAGGGCTCATTAAGCAATTCCAGGGCCATCCTGCCACACAGCTTAGAGGGATCCTTGCTTGTATGAGTCAAGATTGCAGGGATAGAGCTATTTTTCTCTTTTGTCAGGACTGAGCTTCTTCAGCTGAGCCTGAGGATAGTCAGGCCAAACTCCAGGCTGATTAATGAGCTCAGCTTCATTGCAGTAGGACCACTTGATTGGCTAAAGTGAGCCAGGAAGCCTGCATCTAAGCTCAGCAGCAGCAGCAACTTGTTGCTGGTTGCCCAGTGTTTCCACGTTCCACTGAGATTACTCTTCCACCTGCTTCTATTTGACCTGTCCAAGACTTGGCCTCCCTTGTTCCTGCCCTGCTCCAGCCCTACTCCAATCCACCCTGTCTTTTTCCTTTCCTGCTCCCACCCTGCTTTGGTCCTCCCTGTCTTGTTCCTGTCCTTCTCCAATCTTGCATTTCCTTCCCAGCTCTTGACTTTGGCTTATAGGCAATGACTCTGTAGGTGCTCCAGCCCTGGAAAAATAACAGTGCTGCTCAGCACCCACCAGCAACTCCATGGATCAGCTCCTCCACCTCCTTCCCAGAGCCTCCTGCTCATTGCAATCATCTATTTCTCAGCATGCAGGAGATGTGGGTGGAAAGGGGGAAGGAGCAAAGACAGAAAGGGGCAGGGTAGGGGTAGAATGGGAGCAGGGCATGAGGTGAAGCAAGAGCTCAGTCACCCCTGGGGAACTTGGTGCTTCTGCTTTGGCTCCAACCCCGACTCAGGTTTCCAGCTCCTGACAATAGCTCTGACCTTGAGCTTTTGTTTCTGGTTTCAAAATTTGGCTTCAATCCTTGGTCCCAAGTTCCAGTTGCTGGCCCCTTCAGCCTGGTTCTAACTATTGAGCAAACCTACCAGTTCCTGCCCCTGATAATGTGGGCAGCCAAAAACCTGGCTTAGCTATTAGCATGGACTCCTCTTAAACCATCACCTCCTTGATGGAGTGAGTGGGTACCTTGCAAAGCCTTCAGACACAGGTCAATGCCCTGCAGGTGCAGAATGCCATCCTATTGAGAATGGGAGATACTATTACCCAAGAAATTCAGTGGTGACTAGGGGAAGTTCCACAGGTTCCTAAACCCATGCTGTTTCCTTTTCCTGCAGTACCCATAGACATTTCCCACCAACATAATCCAGGTGGGGCTTATCATCAGTTTGCTGACCTGAGAGGCATTAGCTTGGGCCTGGGCCTCCAACTCCTTGAAAAAGTCTAGCTCCTGCTTCATCTGGGCTTTGTCTACACTGCGAGATTTTTCAGCAGAAAATATACTAATGAAGGACTCATTAGCATAACTTGCAATATCATTAGCATACTTTCTGCCATTTCTTTTTGTGCAAAAAGAAGCAGAGTAGCCACTTCCGTTTTGCACAAAAACCCCATTTTGGAGAGGCATAAGAATCTTGCAGAAAATGGGGGTTTTGTGCAAAACAGAAGCAGTTACACTGCTTTTTGCACAAAAACCCCTTGCGCAAAAAGAATGGCAAAAAATATGCTAATGATATCACTACTTATGCTAATGAGTCCCTCATTAGCATATTTTCTGCTGCAAAAACTCGTGGTGTAGACAAAGTCCAGGTTTAAAGAATTTGTCCAAGCCATGTTGGTGATCTTTGGCAACTTGAACCACTCATATATATGTAAATGAGTTTCCAAGGTGGCTTCTTTTTATCATTTGTCTTTTTCCATTTACTCTTTAATGCACAGTATGTTTTTCATTTAATTATTCTTTAAAGTTGTTTTTTGCTGTCTTCATTTTCTTTTTGGTTTAAACTGATGATATATTTAATAAACAGAATATTACACTATAAAAGGAAAATGGAAAAATTGGAAGCTGTTCGAAAGCAAATCCTTTCCATTTATGCAGCATCTTTTAACATTATCTTCACATCCTCACTTGTGCTATTTGCAGCAGTCTTATCTCTGGAGACTAGGAATGCTTAGGTACAGAAACAACTTGCATACAGGAACAAATTGTTTTCAACATACTTAAAATAATCAGTGAAATCTTGTGATGGTGGAGTTCTGAATTTCTCAGATTTCATGCTCAGGTTTTGCCTCCTTTGTAGCTTTCATAACTGTATGATTTAATCCTTTGAGACTCTCTTACATTTTGTTTTGCCTAAGCATATTTCATTTTATAATATATGGACCAAATGAAAGCAAACCCAGTTCCTTTTGAAGTTAGTGGGAGTAGCACTCACTCATGTCTGTGCTTATAGGACTAAATTTTCCCTTTCTTTCTCTGAATGTGATCTCTGTGCTATGGAAGAGAAACAATGATGAAATAATGCACACAATTGCCATTCTTTGTTCTACTCACTTTTCATTTAACAATGGGTAATTTAAATAGTTAAATTCTAGCCTCTGATTATGATGGTTTTATTCTTTCTACAGTTTCATATTCATTTTAATAGGAGTACATTTAAAAGTTTGAAATAAAAATATAGATAGCAACTTGACTTTTTGAGATCATGATACAGTTACCCACAAATAGTTTTTAAAGTAATTAGAAATGTAAACTTTTGAGTTACCTTTTAATTTTTAATTTAATTTCAACTCCTTGAAAAAGTCTAGCACCTGCTTAATCTGGGTTTTGTCTACACTGTGAGTTTTTGCAGCAGAAAATATGCTAATGAGCGACTCATTACCATAAATTGCAATCTCATTAGCATATTTTCTGCCATTTCTTTTCGCACAAGGGGTTTTTGCACAAAAAGAAGTAGTGTAGCTGCTTCCGTTTTGTGCAAAAACCCCGTTTTGGAGAGGCATAAGGATCTTGCACAAAACCCCTTTATGCCTCTCCAAAATGGGGGTTTTGCACAAAACGGAAGTGGCTACACTACTTCTTTTTGTGCAAAAACCCCTTGTGCGAAAAGAAATGGCAGAAAATATGCTAATGATATTGCTACTTATGCTAATGAGCCCCTCGTTAGCATATTTTCTGCCGCAAAAACTTTTGAGTTACCTTTTAATTTAGAGAGCATTCTAACCAAAATCTCTTCCTGTAATGAAGGTACTCTTACTGATAGTCTGAATTTAGTATCGTATTAGGGAAACTAAGACCTATAAGAGCAAAACTAATAATGACAAGAACAAACTATGAATAATTTTATATAGTGGCAATGGCATCTACTATATGCAAGGTCTTATTTTTTCCACTCATAGATGTGGCTGCAGGATCCCACCTTCCTGCAGTAGAATTATGTTCCAAAATAGAAATGTTCATTTTTATGAAAATTCTAGTTCTCGTGGTTATGAAGTAAAATCTCCCATGTGTGAACTAAACATAAGTGTAGTGTTGTCTTCCTGCAGTGGTGAACAGACAGCAGCTGAAATAACTGCTGTAACAGGGTTATAAACTAGTGATGAACCCCATTCATCTCATGTGGAATTTTTACTCTGAATCATAATGATGACCTTTTAGAAGTTTATATTTAACTATTTGACAATTGAACTGGTGCTCATTTTAGCAGAAACGTGCAACCAATCCCTGTCCTGTGACTGTCCATCTTTGTTGGATGTGGAAGAAGATATGGGAGGCAGATTGTTAGCAAAGAATATTGGTGCTAGGTAGAATATGTCCTTGCAGGTTGTCAAACACCCCAGCTGCTTCCCTCATCAACTTTCCCCTCGCAACTTCCAAAATGGTGTATATGCAATACAAACTTCTGCAGCATGCTGAAAATTTGGGACTGGAGTAAACTGAAAATATTCTAGAACCAACCTATCTATTGAATGCAATAGCCACACAAATAACACAAGAAATTCTGTAGTGATGGGACAGATTCTTCCTTTCCATGTTTAATTAGTCAAAACCTCTATTTTCTGAGTGCACCTGAAGCTGCCATAGAACTTGGTATCTCTTTGCTACAGCAAGCTGAAGACCTTGGTACATCATTTAACTTTGGCATGCAACAGGGTACATAAGGCCTTGATTATACTGGAAGTAAACGGCAGGTAATATTGCAACCGTCTACCCTTTATTATTATTTTTACTACTGCCATCTGCTGTATTAAATATAAAGTGCAAGCCATGCCCTTATTTCCAATGTAAGGATTGAGAGCAATAATAAAACCATACCAATTTGAAGCAGTAGATTATGAGGAAACGGTGTAGGGAAAAGCCACTTTAAATAATTTATTCTGCAAGGAGTAAAAGGCTTTAAATTTGAGAGTAAAATTTTATGTAGTTTTTATTGTTAATAATTTTTACATGCAGTGTCACTTTTATATAAATGTCCCTAGAAATGTTTATCAGGTTTTGAGGTCTGCACTTTAAATGCAGTGTTTCCTGAAGTCAGTATGCACAATGCAGGAGATTAGAGTTTTGACATGACACAGACTTGTATGCCACTAGTGCTCTGCTTCAAGAGACAGAGGGAAAATAGTGCCCTTAAAGCACTTTTTCTGTAAAAATATTTTGGCATCATGTCAAAGCTCCCCAGTTTCCCTACAGGGTGATGTTACTGGAATGATTAAACACCAATCATTAATGTGTACAGTTACAAACAGAGGTTCTATGCCTATGTACTCTGGGGAAAAGAAAACAGGATAATGAAAGATGTCAGGAAATGGAATTTGTTAACAAATTGTTATGCTTGATATTGGGAAGAAAAGACAGTTTCCTAAACATAGCACAAGAATCTGTAGATATCTGTAACTGTGATCCAGAGGAACAACTGAAAACTACATACCTCTTTATTTCATTAAGTAGCTCACTAAGGAGTAATTGCTCTGGGAAGTTTCAAGCTTGTAAGTGAAACTGCAAAATCATTTATTAGCAGAGCAGTAGTAAAACTTGCTGACATATCAATCAATTTATCAAAGCATCTGTAATTCCCATTTTAAGGCAGGTGAAACAATAATAAATACCATATCAAGAAACTTCAAGCATGTCCATTCCATATTGCGATGTAAAACTATGTCTTGAAAAGTAAAAGCAGATTCATTGGCTCTTTCCAAAGTTTTATTTTTGATTTATTAAGCAAAGACATTTTTATGCTTTTGATAAGATAGCTGGTTAAAGGAAAATATATACAATAATTTTCTTTCTAACTTAAATCTTTGTATGGAGTAAAACTCATTTGAAAAAGTGAATTCATTGTTATCTGTTTGCTTTCAGGCAAGGTACAATTTGTTTTGTGCTTGGATTGGCCTGGGTTAATGTTGGCACTATTGCCTACACCAGGGGTTCTCAAACTTGTGATACCGCAACCCCCCTCTCAGTTGCTCACGACCCCCGCCCTCCCTGCTGCAACCACCCTCTAAGTTGTTCATGACCCCCGGGGGGGCCGGGACCCACAGTTTGAGAAATGCTGGTTTACACCCATGTCCTTGATTCTTCCCCATGGCTGGAAAGCAGTAAATACAAAACAGGTTCTATTTATTTTTATAAAGTATTGATCATAGAAAATCTTTCAGTGTCTAACAGCTGCAGCAATGGATAATGTCAAATGTTACCTTAAAGAACAGAGGAGAGGAGGGACTATAAACTAGGAAGCCGTGTGAAGATTTGGTAACAATAAGCAATAATGTGGAGCACAGTCCACCTGGTTGTAGTCAGCATAGAAGAGGTGCAATTTGAACTACATTTTCTAAAGGGATGGTGAGTCCATAAGCCAGATATAGAACATTCCTCGTAGTTAATATGATTGCAGCCTTGACCCCTAACATGGGAATGGAAGAATTGGGGGACTAAGAGGAGGCCAGAATCTCCAGGGAAGCATGAGTAAATGTAGTTATATGAAGAGATAAGAGCCATGTCCATTAAGAGACTTCCAGATGAGTAGAGTGATTTTACTAGCTCAAGGAAACCCAAGGAAGGTCTTTTTAGGGAGAAAAATATAGATATAAAAGCTTCCAAGAGGGAGTTTAATAATCAGAGTATGAAGCGAGATCATACATGGATGAACAGTTCAGTAGAGTAGGAAGGAAATGGTAGATATAGTTTATATTAAGGGAAGTTTAGTAGGGAGCTTTGCAGAGAGTATCACTTAACAGTGCAAAGGTGAGCCTCAGGATGAGGGTGGCTCCAAAATTACCTGGTAGAAGAAATGGGAAGTCATAGGTTATAAATGAGAGGGATGAGCTAATGGTGTGATTGAGAGGATTTTTTTTGCTGAGTATGAGTGTTCTTCCTGGGCTTGGCCTACACTACCAAGTGACATCAGTATAACTACTTTTGCTCAGAAGTATGGAAAATCCAAATCCGACCTAGATCCCAGGGTAGACAGTGCTATGTCAATGGGAGGGCTTCCCCCATCAACATAGCTGTTGCCTGCCGGGGAAGGTTTGGTTGGTCATTTTAGCACAGTTCAGAGAGCCACTTGCATTGCTACTGACCTTGATTTTTATTTTGAGCATGCTTGCTTGTTTGTATACAATGTGTGTATTCTTCTTAAGGGTTTTGGATTATTAATTTAGTGAGACATGGTCATTTAAAATTCATGTAGAGTTTTGAATTGGGAGGCACACAAACTCTAGCCCATTCGAATGTCACTAGCACAGAATGTAAAAGGCAGTTATTTCTCCCCAAGGATTCACTGTAGTCCATATTGCTACAATTGATACCCAGATGAGTGTGTGACTCCAAATGGATACATGGTGGCCTGTATTAGAACTAGATTGGCTGAACTGTCTGCACACCTGCCCATTTCAATAACCAGCAGATGCTATTAGATGATCCAGAAACATGTTCTCCTTCCCTCACCTTCAGACCAGGCTGCCAACCTACCTTTCTATAGACTTTCAGAGCTAGGCTGTGAGATAATGTCAATCTGCCAGACTACTGTGTGTGAGTGGGAACTATAAAAGGTCATAGACGAGACATGGAGCATGAAGAACCAGATGGGACTGAGGGCTGTGACTGTGCACAAACCACATCATAGACCAGAGGTGGCCAAACTTACTGGCCCTCCAAGCCATGCGTGCCAATCTTCAGAAGTTTAAGAGCCAGGGCATACCTGCTGGGAACCTCAGCCCTGCTCCTGCTGAAGCCTTAAGCCCTGGTAGATGTGACCTGCATGGCTGAAGCCCCAGACCACCCCTCCTCCCACTCCTAAGCAATAGCCCGTACAAATTCTGCTGCAGGGCAGAGGTCTTGGGCTACTTCCCTCCAGTCTGGTAGGTGAAGAATAGCGGGGTGGGGTGAGGGAGTTCATGAGCTGAACTTTAATGGTAAAAGAACTGAATGCTGCTCACAAGCCACAGTTTGGCTACCCACAACAATAATGTTCAGAAACAATGTGAAGAAACACTACAGGTTGAACCTCTCTAGTCCGGCACCCTTGGGACCTGACCAGTGCTGACTCAGAGAATTTGCTGAAACAAAGGAGGTCAATATTGTCTAGCAGCATTACCCACACTTCCACGACTTATTGGGCTCTTTGAAGACATTTAGGAGTACATTAGAGCTAAATAAAAGCACAGAATACTGAGAGCGAAGACTGGCGGCACTTTTTTTCAAGATGCAAGAACAAACACTCATTTTACAATCACGTTTATTGTCAGGGCTCACCGAATCGCAGTGAGCCTCGCTCGGCAGCCGCGCTGTCCAGCGATCTGCGCATGCGCAAATCGCCCAAACGTGGCTCTTCCGGGTTACAATCTACTTGCCATGGGCAAGTAGATTGCATTATTTGTCAAGCCCTGTTTATTCTAATGATTTATTACTTACAGTAATTAAACAGGATTGTCTCCTATTTTTGACTCTCTTTTTATCCATCCATTTTTCCAATACTGTTTCTAAAAACTTTTAAATTGCTCTTGATTTTTCTCTAATTCCAGCACACTCAACTCATTTCTACAATAGATTGCTCCTATGAGTCTCAGTGACCTCTATCTGCATTCCTCTCTCTCTTTTAACTTGTATTTCTTTTCTTGGACACTTTTGTCCTTTGCTTTCTCTGGGGCTATGTCTAGACTGCAGGCTTCTTTCGAAAGAGAAATCCGCTTTTTCGAAAGAGAGCACCCAGCGAGTCTGGATGCTCTCTTTCGAAGACGGCCTATTTACATTGAAGAACGACTTCTTTCGAAAGAGGAACTTTCGAAAGAAGGCGTTCTTCCTCGTAAATTGAGGTTTACCGCCATCGAAAGAAAAGCCGCGTTCTTTCGAAATAATTTCGAAAGAACGCGGCTTGAGTCTGGACGCAGGGGAAGTTTTTTCGGGAAAAGGCTACTTTTCCCGAAAAAAACCCTGAGTCTGGACACGGCCTGGGTTTCATCTCCCACACCTCTGATTGACCTCTCTTCTGTTGGAGCCTATCTGTCACTGCCACATAAAGAAAAATATGTCAGGGGTCCTTAAATTCTCTCTTAATCCCCTGAACTCTTTCCCTCCAACCCAGCCTCTGGACATTTCCTGTATTTTCTCCTTATGGACCTCTGTTTTTTCCTTAATGCTTCTTTCCTCCTGTATTTACTCTCCAAAACTGGTAACTTGCTTTTTCATGTTTTTTCCTCCATAATTTTCCTTCTCCCATTTATTTCTCTTAATAATTTCCTCTTTGGGCATGTCTTAACTACAGGCAGTCCCCGGGTTACGTACAAGATAGGGACTGTAGGTTTGTTCTTAAGTTGAATCTGTATGTAAGTCGGAACTGGCGTCCAGATTCAGCCGCTGACAGCTGGCCGCATGCTCCGCGGCTTTGCTCTGCTCCCCGTCCCCCAGGTCTGCAGACTAGGGGGACGGGGAGCAAAGCAGAGCAAAGCCGCAGAGCACGCGGCCAGCTGACAACCCAGACGCGTCTGGGCTGTCTGCTGCCCGCGTGTTCCACCGCTTTGCTTCCTCTCCCTGGTCTGCTGGAGACCAGAGAAAGGGAGGGCCCAGTTCGTAACTGCGGATCCGACATAAGTCGGATCCGCGTAACTCGGGGACTGCCTGTACATTCCTCTTTCGAAAGAAGAACGTAAATGAGGCAAATCGAAATTGCAAATGAAAAGTGTGACTTTAAATATCCCGTGCTTCATTTGCATCTTCACATCTGAGCTCTTTTTCAAAAAAGAGTTTTTTGAAAGTGAAAGCTCAGTCTAGACAGGGTTCTTTTGAAAAAAAAAAAAACCCTTTTTCGAAAGAACCCGTACTCCTCATTTTTTCAGGAGTACGGGTTCTTTTGAAAAAGGCTTTTTAATAAAGAACCCCATCTAAACTTCACTTTCACTTTCGAAAAATCCTTTTTTGAAAAAGTGCTTAGGCGCAAATATGCAAAAGAAGCACGGGATATTTAAATCTGCGCTTCATTTGCACTTTTGATTTCCTCATTTCCATTCCTCTTTTGAAAGAGGAATGTAGTCTAGACATAGCCTTGGTCCCATTCTACCATTCTTCACTACTCATCTAGTGGAGTCAAAGTATGAGAAGGAAGCAGCTGTAGTTTTTAAATGTATGAACTAGTACCCTGGCATGCCTTAGTAATGCAAATAATAATTATTGTACCAGGAGTGATATGATAGTAAAATAAGCTATTAGGGGTATGTCTACACTACAAAGTTAGTTCGAACTAACGGACGTTAGTTCGAACTAACTTTCATAGGCGCTACACTAGCGCTCCGTTAGTTCGAACTAGGTAAAACTAGGTAAACGGAGCGCTTAGTTCGAACTAGGTAAACCTCATTCCACGAGGATTAAGCCTAGTTCGAACTAGCTAGTTCGAATTAAGGGGTGTGTAGCCCCTTAATTCGAACTAGTGGGAGGCTAGCCCTCCCCAGGTTTCCCTGGTGGCCACTCTGGCGCACAAGGGAAACTCTACTGCCCCCCTCCCGGCACCGGCCCCGGCCCCGGACCCATTAAAGGGGCACGGGCTGGCTACGGTGCCCGTGCTAGGTGCAAGCCTGCCAGCACCCAGCCAGCAGACCCTGCACCTGGCACGGCTCGAGCCAGCCACCCGATGCCCCCCAGTCCTCCCCCTCTTCCCGGGACCAGGCTGGCAGCTCCCGGGAGCTTGCCCGGGACCGCAAGAGGCGGGCACCCGCCTGGGCAAGTGCGGACATCGTGGACCTCGTCCACGATCTCCACACTAGGCACAGTAAAATGGCTGTCTAGGGCAGGAGAGCTGCCAGCCTGGCCACCCAGGAGCAGGTGTGCAAGAGAATCAAGGGGGTCCACTGAGACCCCCAACCCTGAGCCCTGAGCTTACAATGGCCGTCCTGGGTCAGACCAAAGGTCCATCTAGCCCAGTAGCCTGTCTGCTGACAGCGGCCAACCCTAGGGACCCTGGAGGGGATGGACCGAAGACAGTGACCAAGCCATTTGTCTCATGCCATCCCTCTCCAGCCTTCCACAAACCTTGGGCAGGGACACCACTCCTACCCCCTGGCTAATAGCACTCCATGGACCCAACCTCCATGACTTGATCTCACGTCCCTTTAAACTCTGTTCTAGTTGTAGCCTTCACAGCCTCCTGCAGCAAGGAGTTCCACAGGTAGACTCTTTGCTTTGTGAAGAACAACTTTCTGTTACTAGTTTGAAGCCTGCTACCCATTCCTTTCCTTTGGTGTCCTCTAGTCCTTCTTTATGGGAACTAATGAAGAATTTTTCTGTATGCACCGTCTCCACCCAACTCCTGCTTTTAGAGACCTCTATCCTGTCCCTCCTCAGTCTCCTCTTTTCTAAGCTGAAAGTCCCAGTCTCTTTAGCCTCTCTTCATATGGGACCTGTTCCCAACCCCTGATCATTGTAGTTGCCCTCCCCTCTCCCAGCCTCTCTCTTCCCCTCTCCCACCTCCTTTTCCCAGTCTCCCCCAGTTTTGTTCAATAAAGACAGATTCCATTTTGGAAGACACGTTTTCTTTATTTTGTACATCAGGAAGGGGGCCTAGGGAAGGGTAAGTGGAAGGAGGTGAGGGAGGAATGGGGTACGAGCCCCCGATGGGGAGTACTGGGCTGGCTCTGTGGGCTTCTGGGGGTCGAAGCTCTCCTGCAGCCCCCCAATTGCTCCTTCTCCCCAGATGGCAGCTTGCGGCAAGTGCAGCCGGGCTGATGGCCGAGTGCTGTGATGTGCCCAGTGTGGGCACTCAGGGCATTCCAAGCCAGGACTGCTTTGCAAGCGGGGCACCCCTGAGAACTGTCTGTCCGGGGTGGGGGTCGGGACCCTTAAAGCACAGCCCTCGGCTAGCCTGAGACAGCATCTCCACGCTCTAAGTCCTCCTCTGATGCCCTGCCGGCACTGCTTCTGGCCATCCTTAAGCCTGGTTCAGGGTCCACTTAATGTGGACGCGCTAGTTCGAATTAGCAAAACGCTAATTCGAACTAGTTTTTAGTTCTAGATGCGTTAGTTTGAATTAACGTTGTAGTGTAGACGTACCCTAAGATAGTAAAAAGGCATTCACAGCATTTACAGTGCTTCAATATGAGAACTCTTAATACTTAAATAGGACATCACAGAAATTTCAAGATTATCTTCAAGTACAGTCATAAGATATACTGATTGTAACCTGCATAATGTAGAGGATGTGAATCTGAAGACACAGCAGAACGTTGGGTGATTCCCTTGTTGATCTGGAATGTTTACATCAGACATGAAGAAAACAAACAATAAAAATGTTGATATCATGTCAAAGCTCCCCAGCTGAGTGGGAAGAGGACAGTGAGGACCCATATGTGTGTATATATCAAAAGGAGGGAGTTATTTATCAAGTCTAGGACCAATGTTAACAAGGTCAATTCAGTCAGGGTGGATGTGACTCACTACCAGCAGTTGATGGGGAGGTGTGAATACCAAGAGACCCAGGCTAGGTTAAACTATGCTACTGTGATGAGAGGCAGCAGCAAACCAAGACAAAATTATTTTTGAATTTTAACAGCTTAATGAGAGAAAACCCAAAGTTGTGATAGACACATAAATGATATAGCCTATTAACAAGTATTTACTATTTATAATAATAAAGGGTACCAGCACATTAACCCTTGGTAGGCTTGTACACTTTGCTTTTTCTTAGTTTGCACTGTTAATGCCAAATGAATTATTAACAACAACAAAAAAGAAATTCCTCAACACAATATACTATGATACTTCAGAGAATAATCAATGTTTCTTTTCTTTGACTATGTCTACACATCATTATTATTTGATTTTAAGTCCAGTTCTAATCTTGCTGATATCCTTTGCTTCTTTTTGGCATGTTATGCTCTTTAGATTTGATGATTATATATCTTTTTAAGCAGGGTTTCTTCATTTAATGGCCCTCAATTAACAATTAGGCACCTTTGAACTGTATTCCTTCAATAGATATTGAAACAGTCATTCTCACTGTTCATAGGGGGGAGGGATAGCTCAGTGGTTTGAGCATTGGCATGCTAAACCCAGGGTTGTGAGTTCAATCCTTGTGGAGAGGATTTGGGGCAAAAATTTGTCAGGTGTGGTACAGGCAGTCCCTGGGTTACGTACAAGATAGAGACTGTAGGTTTGTTCTTAAGTTGAATCTGTATGCAAGTCAGAACTGGTGTCCAGATTCAGCTGCTGGTCAGCTGGTCAGTTTCAGCAGTGGCTGACTTGGGGATGCCAGGGGCAGAGCAGCTGGGGTGCTGCCAGGTTGGTCCAGTAGCAGTGCTGTGGGACCAACCAGGTTGGTCCAGTAGCAGTGCTGTGGGACCAACCGGCAGTGCCACAGCTGCTCTACCACAGGCATCCCAAGAAAAGCCTGGTCTGCTGGGGAGGGGGGGGTGCACTAGCTGTGCCTCTTCCCCTTTCCCTCCCCCCCCCCCCCCAGCAGACCAGGGAGGGGGGACTGCCCAGACATGCCACGGTCCTGCCGCCTGCATCCTCCAGGGCGAGAAAAGCCCCATTCATAAGTGCGGATCCAACATAAGTCAGATCCGCGTAACCCGCGTAACCCGGGGACTGCCTGTACTTGGTCCTGCTGTGAAGGCAGGGGACTGGACTCAATGAACATTCAAGGTTCCCTTCCAGTTCTAGGAGAGATAGGCAATATACTTCAGACCCTTTGTGGTTGAGCTTCTCATATGTTTTTTTATTCAGTATCTGTTTTTCCTCTAAAGAAGCATTTCAATCAATTCAATCAATTCCCTTTTCACCAATTATATTTCCTTTCCCCCCTCACCCCACCCTCACCCCACAATATTCTCTCTCTCCAGTGCCTGAGTAGATTTTATTTCCCATTATTTCCCTTGTCTAATAGTTTCTCATCACATACTTAGTTCTGTTCTGTCATTCTGCCTCTACAGACTGCAGACAGTTCTTATTTTCCTTCTTTTTCCTCCCTCTCATTTCCCAGTCCTCTACTTTTATTCTCCCATTCTTCCTGCATTTTATCACCTCACTTCCTACACCAGCACCAGCTGATCCACAAACTCAGCATCTAGATCCTTCTCCTTCCTTCTGTCTTCTTCAACAGTTTTTTTCCTCTGGGTGCTTCTTCCAATGTCATTCAACCCCTTCCTTGGGCTTGAGTGACTTCCCACTGACTGTTCCCTTCCCACAACAGCTTTTGATGCTGCATCAAAGTTGCAGGCTCTAACAGTATCAGGAACACCATTTCAGAGTTTGGAGGGTGGGAACAACTTTAACCATGATTCCAACAGCTATTTTGCACTAATTTACCAATTAGCTGACAGTAGCTCTGAATCTCATTTTTATATAAAAGAAAGACAAATAAATATTAGACCCACTCAGCTCTAATATGGCAAGTCACATAAGGGACACAAATTTTAATATATATATTTGCTAACTCTGCACATGGGGGAAGAAGGGAGGACCCTATCAGAATTCCTGGGATCTATTTCAGCCCTGGAAAGGAAGTGGGATCTATTGGGTTACAGCAGGGGCAGATACATCTGGGTTCTATGTAAGAACATTAGAATGGCCATACTTTCTTTTGTTTGTTTTAAATTTGCTGTCCACTAATTTCATTGAGTGACTCTGAGTTCTTCTGTTATGGGAAGGAGTAAATAGCATTTCCTAAGTCATTTTCTCCATACCACTCATGATATTAGAGACCTCAATCATATCTCTCCTAAGTTGTTGCTTTTACAAGCTGAAAAGTTCTAGTCTTATTAATGAATTGTTGCCATGACAAGTCATATGAACAACATCTATAGTTATTTACTTATTCCAGTATTGCCAAGAGATCCAACCAGGGAACAGAGTTTTTATAGCTACCTTTGTTACATAAAAAGAACCCCCAAAATAATAACTGTTGCGTATCTACTAATGGTTTCCATATACCACGGAACCTAATATTTACGTTGGCTGTGACATTCCTGGTGCCTCTGTTTTCTAGGTGCTGCTGATGCTGATGCCATAGGTCCTGTGTCATTACTGCCATGGAGGTAAAATGTTTATAGGAAAAGTGTGAAAACTGATTTGTGTGCAGATAAGTGAGATGTACAGGAAGGCCTAGATTGTCAGTGGATTTGCACACAGTGTATATGGTCTCCTCTTGACAAGTCTTTATGTGTGGAGCATATAGTGCAGAATCTGTACCTCAGGTGTTTTCTTTAATGTGGATTCTGTCCATGTTTTCTTGCATGTGACTCTTCAGCTGACTGTGGTTTGGGAGCTGTATGCTGTAACATTTAATCAGTTCCATCAGCCACCCAGGTTCAGCAAGTGTTAAGATGAGGTGTTGTACACTTCACTATGTTCCCTACTGCCCCAGGTATGCCCTCTGTGCTGGGACTAAGAGGGTTGTTGTAGAGACATTCACTAGCTTTCTATTAGCTCTATAATTGGGAAGCTACTTTATAGCAAGGTTGTACTCTGGGGGCATCTCTGTCCTCTTTATGCTGCCAGAGCATGGGCTGGTATGAAGAAGAAGGCTCTAGCATTGCTTACTTCTTGTGCTTTCTGGCAATTTCTGCTTGCTTTATCTGCTTTTCAGCAGACATTCTTTGTTTTTTGACCATTTTGAGATCACTCTTTAAAAATGCAGTTGTCTTTTTTGTTTTACAGCAGTCTCCGTAACTTGACATCTTAGATTATGTTGGCACACCAACTGTTTGAGCACACTGATGTCTGTCTCTGAGCTCATGACCTTATTAAAAATTCAAAATCTGCTGAAGTTGTTTAAAAAATTCTTGACAGATATAGTTCTATGATTTTAGGGGAAACTGCTCCCGTGTTGCCTATAGTGGACTATATTCCTTTCTCTCACTCATGAGGCACTCTAATATTGAGTATATTGAAAGTGAAAGAAAGATATCTCAAAGTTAATGAAAGTGCATGTCTTTTTTGCTTGGAAATTGTATATGGTGGAGTACTAGTATACTCATGTTAGTACTAAAGAAATGTGTTTTTCAGAGTACTATGCCCAGGGAAAGGAACTACCAACAATACTTGGTAATTTCAGAGTCTAGCTCTTAACCTCCTGTAAATTCCCCCCAGTAACCACTTCACAATATCTATACAAGTTTTATAATTTCTTCTGAATATATCCTATGGGATATTGAGGGTGGAACAATAGGACAAGTTTGCAAATGGTGAACTCCATTTTGTGGTATGTGCTAAACATGTCTAAACTTGCCCAAGGCAGCTTATTGTATTACATTCCAGACAGTGCCCTGGCCCAGGAAAGGTGCTTGATATATCATTGAAGGACTGTCACTGAGAAATCCTCAAACAGCCAATCGAATGTTATTGACTCTGCTCTTAACTATTGGACCATCCCAAATAGATGTCAACGGGGCATCTCAGGCATGAAGGGGGCATTTCAGGACTATTGTTATTTTTCCAACCTCTGTAAGGTCTGAAGAGAAAACTGATGGTTACAAAATTTCGTTGCTAAAATTGTGTTCCTTGTTTTCTGCCATGTTTCTCCCAACAGCTAAGAGACAGAGCCAAAACCCTAACTGGAATTCTGAGGAAACATGGGTATGCAACTGTGGGACTGTAAGAGGTTTTAGACTCTGATTTTGGGGATTATAGCAGCACCTCATGTGCCAAGGTGAGACAATAGCTAAGCAGCCTGAACTTGAGTGTGTCCTATGGTTACTGGTTCAGTTTGTAACACCGAGAATCTGACTTGAGCACTTTACTTCATTGAGAATTGTAGGCATCCAGCATTTCTTAATGCTTAGCTGTCTGTGAATATACTCCGTTTTGAAGGCTGATTGCAAATTACAATTCTGTGACTGCTCTCCTTCATCACTGGCTTGGTTAGATATTGAGAATCTTTTCTCAGCTGTCAGAGTCTGATTTTGCTGATATGACAGTAGTTAAGATTCACAACATATGACTGATCTGTGCAGGACTTGAAAATTGTGGAGGAAATATTTATCAGTTTTGACAACAACAATTAAGAATTTAGTGAAATGAATTTATTACATCAAATATTAAACAGGTGCTAATAATGCTTTGAATCTAGAAAATTTTCTCATCAACCAAAGATGTGTCTAATTTCTATCTATGGTTTATATCAAAAGTGCTTGAAAAAGATTCGTATTCAGTTTCAAACTCATTTTGGTCACATGGCCTCTCAGGGACAAGGGGAGGAGTAAGCCCCCCATTTGAGAGGGCCCTGAAACAGAGTGCCATTGTAACACGGCGTACAAGGTTGTAGTGCCAGGCAAGATTGGCGTCTCTTGTGATAGAAGGACAGCCATGTCTAATTTGATTGATCATCATTGTGACCTAGTGCATGGGGTGCACCATTCTGGTTTGCTGCTGTGATTCAGCGTGCTAGGTCACAATGAGAGGAGAGTGAGGAGACAAGACCAGCCCTGTAGGACAGGAGCTGCTGCTGTGGGATGATTGCTGGACAAGCTCAATCTCCAACCATCCTCTCAGTGTTTTTGTACCCCTGTTTTTTGGAGGGGAGAGGGCTTGGTTTCAGATTGTGCTCTGGCTCCCCCAAAACATCTGTACAGCTTGCTTGGTCATGTGATGTATTTGAAAAGTCTGATCAGAGCACAGATAACTCTTTTCTTAAGACCTATAATCACTTGCTGGTTAGGACATAAGAATGGCAATAGTGGGTCAAACCAAAAGTACATCTAGGCCCGTACCCTGTCTTCCAACAGTGGTCAATGCAAGGTGTCCCAGAAGGAATGAATGGAACAGGTAATCATCAAGTGATCCATTGCCTGTCACCCATTTCCAATTTTTAGCAAACAGAGGCTAGGACATCATTCCTGGCTAATAGCCATTGATGGACAAGTCCTCTATGAACTTATCTAGCTCTTTTTTTTAACCCTGTTATAGTTTTGCCCTTTACAACATCATCTGGCAAGGAGATCCACAGGCTGACTATGTGTTGTGTGAAGAGAAATACTTCCTTATGTTTTTTTTAAACCTGCTACCTATTAATTTCATTTGATGACCCCTCATTCTTGTGTTATGAGAAGGAGTAAATAACACCTCTTTATTTAATTCTCCACACCAGTTATGATTTTATAGAATTCTATCATAACCCCCCGCTTACTCATCTCTCTTCTAATCTGAAATGTCCCAGTATTATTAATCTCTCCTCATATGGAAGCTGTTACATACTCCTAATCATTTTGGGTAGTCTACACTGGGGAGCTATTTCGTGATACTGGAAGTATACCGACATAGCTATTCCATGTCTATTGCAGCAGCCCATTATTTTGAAATAGATTTCAAAATTACAGACAGCTTATTCCAACATTCTGGTTACCCTCATTCCATGCAGGTTAAGGGGCATTTTGGAATAGTGAGTTATTTTGAAATTTGGTGTTTTGTAGATGTAACTCACACACCTACTGTGGTTCACTGTTCCATGCAGTGGCACCTAGACCACAGCAAGCGATAAGAACAAGATACCTGTATGGCATGGGCTGAGAAACAGCTGGCTTTTGGCTCAAAGGGTAGAGGCTCCTATACTAAGCTCCCAGAGGCTCCAGGTTCAAATTCACCTTGTAGTGGTTACAAGTGGGGGGTCGTCCAGGATCTCAACTGGGTCTCTGAAGCTTGGGACATGCCCCATCACCTAGGGGAAATATGTAACCCACACACCTAGGGTATGACTTTATTACAGAGCTTTGTCTGAAAAATTGTCATTTTTCCGACAACACTTGAGTTACATCCACACTGCAATTGCATTCTTCCAAAAGTAAATCAAAGGAACAGAGGGGTTTTTTGGCATTGGTAATCCTCTTTCTATAAGGAAGAAGCCTTTTTCCGAAAGAGGTCTTTCAGAAAAAGGCATGTGTGGACGGGGAAGAGGTAGTTCTTTCGGAAGAAGAGGAAACAGGAAAAAGCACAGGTGCCCTGGTGGCCACTCCGTCCCTAGTAATCACATCTTAAATGCGAGATAGCATCCATTCAGTGTGGACGCTATCTTTCAAAAAATCAGATTGCTTTTTCGATGCACCTTTGTGTGTGGATGCTCTCTTTCAGAAGAATTTTTTTGGAAGATGTCTGCCGAAAAAAGGTTCTTCCAAAAGAAACCTGCAATCTAGACATAGCCCTAGTGTGGTTCACTATCCCATGCAGTGGCACCTGGACCACATCAACAGATAAGAACAAGAGACCACTTCAGCAGGGGCTGAGAACTAGCTGGCTTTTAGCTCAAAAGATAGAGGCTCTTATACTAAGCACTGGAGATCCCTGGTTCAAATTCATCTTGTAATGGTTACATAGACAGTGCCAAATTATAAAATAGCATTGAAATAAGCTATGCAATTTGTGTAGTGCAAATTGTGTAGTTTATTCAAACTAAGGAGACTGTGTAAATGCACCCTTTGTTGATCCTTTCTGTATTTTTTTCCAAGGTTGCAGTTGATTCAAGCTTTCTTGAAGTTCCAGGTCCTGCTGTCTTATTCCCATTCTGAATGGTTGTAATTTCAGGCTATGTCTACACTGCAGTGTTTTGTCAACAGAGACAATGTAAAGGAAGTGCCCATTAGCATTTGTCACGCTGTCATTTGCATATTCTCTGCCGATGCTTTTTGAGGAAGAAGTTTTTGTGAAAAAACAAGCAGAGTAGACGGGGCTGTTTTGCACAAAAAAAACCCTTTTGCGCAAAACAGCTCTGTCTACATTGCTTGTTTTCACGCAAAAACCTCTTCCACAAAAAGGATCAGCAGAGAATATGCAAATGACAGCGTGACAAATGCTAATGAGGGCTTTATTTACAGTGTCTCTGCCGACAAAAGGCTGCAGTATAGATGTAGCCTCTCTGTTGTAAAACTGGAGGAAGGCTGTGGTGACTCAGATTCTTAAGTTCTTCGAATCTGGTGGCAGTATTTGATATTACCACTGTTCTGATTTGTCTTTTTCGCATGATTTCAGTGAATAGCTTGATTAGCTGTTGCTGTTTTGAATCAAACTCATCACCAAGGCTCCTGGTAGACAATTGCTATCATATCCTGGGTTTTTTTTCCAATGTGGGGTGTATAAGAAGAGTTCTTTCCTTGGGCCACTCCTCTTTTGCATTTATGAGCTGCCATTGGGGCCATCACTAGGAACTGTAATTGGTTTTCATTGCTGCGCAGACAGTCCTCATATCTATTTAACTTCACTGCCTTTACAATAGTCATGAAGTCAGCACTGGACACCATCAGCCCCAAGCAGCATGTTTTCTACTCATGACTGAGGAGCCAAAAGCAAAATCCAACAGAAAAGAAAACAAGAACAAAGGCTGAAAAGAACAGAAAAGATCAAATGGACAGAGAGTGGGAGACTGAATTAGTGGTGCTGGGACATTGCGAAATGAGACATAGACCAGAGAGAGCCCATTTTCCAAAATATCACTCACAAGTAGGGGAGAAGACCTGTAGCAGAGAAAGACTGGAGGGCATTTGGTGAGTGAGGCTCCTATCCTGATGATCACACCTGATATTACACTCTTATATCCATCTTCAAGGCTTAGTGGAGATTGGCTGTTATATTGTCATGGGACTGATCCAGTCTGTCACCATCTCTGAAATATCACCAGGCGGAGACCCTGGCTAAGAGAGAGGGATTTAGAATTAATGATAAATGCTTTGCCTTTTAAAGGCTGGATTATTGCAGTTCTTTGTTTGCAGGAGTTACCAACCGTGTTATCTGCACAATGCAGCTTCTACAGAATGCAGCAGCTCACATTCTTTCACGCAATTGCTTATTTCAGCATAATATTCCCATTTAAAAATACCTACAATGGCTTCCTGTAAATTCCATGTCAACTTTAAAGTCCTGCTATGCACATATAACACACTTAATGGTATATTTGACTGTTTTGCTACCTTGAAGTTTATCCCTTGTTACTTATCAAGGTCGCAATGGGCAGGAAATTTAGTTTGTCTCTGTTTTAAAGTCAGGACACCCCAGAGGCTAGAAGGGCCATGAGCTTGCAGGGGCCAACAAGGGCCCATCTAGCAAAATAAAAAAGGCTGGTTGCTCTTTTCAAGGGCCAGTTCTACATGAAATTTTGAGAGGAAAGGGAGACAGGCTGTCCTGTCAAGAAACCTGGCCAGCCTGACTGACAATATTTTGCTTGGATCAGTAAAGGGCTATTGTTTTATGTTGTAAACTTTAAAGCCCAGGTGGCATTTAGAGTGAAGTGCTAATTTATTTTCTGTAACTCTAACATGAGTTCACTCTGTCAGATGTTCTAGGTCAGGGGAGCCCATGACAATTACATTTGATTTATTCATTGCTGTTTCCAAATATCATGGGGTTTTGTCTCACAGTTCCAGCTCGCTATACCTTTCCCCATTCTCCCTTTGCTTACCTCATTCACTTTGTCTTGATAATCTGTTCCAAAATTTTTATAATGTGTCTCCAAATTTTGCTACTGAGAATAACAAAATGGTATTTCAAAAGCACTTACAAAAAAGGGAAAGGCCAAAATGCTACTAACCCCAAACCCAGAAAATATTAAATATACTAAAACTAATAAAAAATGTTATACGAGTTTCAGAGAAATTATTCTCTTGCTCAAATGACATAAATTAGTGACAGAGCAGAAATGGAGACATTTCTCTCTGTGGATTTATTTTTCATATTTTTTAAGAAAACAAAATATTAAAAAGTAATTTTGATTGCACGTAACCCTCATTTCTCAAAATGTCAGGAACTGATGACCTACAGTTGCCCAGCTGTGGTACAACAAAAAGAAATTGTAAGGAAAGTTAGGGAACAAAGATCTTATACTTACAAATACGGGTACATTGTTTTGCTATCCTGTCAGTTATCAGAAATACTTATTAGAAAATCATTTTCCTTTAAAGAGATTCTCATTTACTCAATAATAATTTGGTGCCTTCTCCGGTTGATTATACAAAGAGCTGTAACAATTTTTCACAGAATAAAAGATTTTGTGGCTCATAGGGGCAAAAAGATCTCAGTAAATTATATGAGAGAAATAAATAGCTGAATATCATGTATTAGATTAACACTTGTTCTGTATTTTTGCATCTGCCTCAAATTTGTTATATGGTGCTTTCTAACTACTGAAATTAGCAAAAATCTCATGCTCTTTTGCAGTTATTCATTGATTTCATTTCTCTGAATTTGTCAAACCCGATTCAGTGCTGGCTATTGACTATTACTTGTTATTATATTGAAAAGGTCATTCAATTCCATTTTTAAAAGTATCAGGGGATAGCCATCTTAATCTCTAACTTTAAAAACAATGAGTTGTCTTGTAGCACTTACTCTCTACAGTGGAAACATATTCTAGATTTCTCTAGTAATCTATTGCAGGGGAAGGATGATCGAGTGGTTAGGGCACTTGCTTAGGCTATGGAATACTTTGTTCTGCCATGGACTTGGAAAACCATCAGGAACACTATCCCTGATGACACCACTGCACACCTTGCTATAGAGCTCTGTGACTTTGTCCTCACCTACAACTACTTCCGATTTGGAGGCAATTTGTATTTTAAGTCAGCAGCACAGCCACGGGCACCCGCATGGCCCCACAATATGCCAAAGTCTTTATGGCTGACCTTGAACAACGTTTCCTCAGCTCTCGCCCTCTAGCACCCATACTCTACTTCTGCTACATTGATGACATTTTCATTATATGGACCCTCAGGAAAGAGACTCTTAAAGAATTTCACTGGGATTTCAACAGCTTTCACCCCACCATCAACCTCAGCCTGGATCAGTCCACATGAGAGATACACTTCCTTGACACTACAGTACAATTACATAATGGACACATTTCCACCACCTTATACTGGAAACCTACCGACCGCTACACTTACCTTCGTTTCTCTAGCTTCCATCTCAGACACATTTCTCAATCTATTGTTTACAGCCAAGTCCTAAGATATAACTGGATTTGCTCCAATCCCACAGACAGAGATAACACCTAGAGGATCTATATAGCGCATTCTTAAAACTGAATACCCACTTGGAGAAGTGAAAAAACAGATTCACTGAGCCAGAAGAGTATCCAGAAATGAACTACTTCAAGACAGGCCAATAAGAGAAAACAACAGCATTCCACTTGTCATCACCCACAACTTAACCCCCTCCAACAATCTACAACCTATCCTAGAAAATGACCCCTCACTCTCCTGGGGGACAGGCCAATGCTTGCCTACAGACAATCCCTTAACTTCAAACAAATGATTTCAGTAACCACACAGCACACCTCCAACATAATCATGCAGGAACCCAACCCTCAAATCAGCCCTGGTGCCAACTCTGGCCACACATCTACACAAGTGATTTCATCACTGAACCCAACAACATCAGCCACCACGTCAGAGGCTCATTTAACTGCACATCCACTAATGCGATCTATTGCATCAAATGCCAGCAATGTATATTGGCCAAACTAGATAGTGTCTACAGGAAAGAATTAATGGACACAAATCAGATATCTGAAAAGGCAACACACAGAAACCTGTTGGAGAACACTTTAAACTGCCCGGTACCCATTAATGGATCTCAAAGTCATCATGTTGTTTCAGGCCAATTCCACAAGCCTGTTCCGACACAGGAAAGCATTGGAACTTAACTTTATTTACAAGTTTGGCACTCATCACAAAGGTATGAGTAAAGACATCACCTGGCTAGCACACTAGCTTCCACATCCTAATGACTTAATCAGCCAAACAATAGGTACTTAAGAACAATTTGCACCTTCTCCATTAGCTTCATGTAACGTGAACACTGTAATTCACTACTATTTTTTCTCTTTCTTCTCCCTCCCTCATCCTATATTTATTTTGGAGCTGGACTTTTAATACTCCATTCATCTGAAGAAGTGGGTTGTATCCACGAAAGCTCATGATACCAGCTACATGTTTTGTTAGTCTTTAAGGTGCTGCTAGACCATTTGTTGTTTTTTAAGTTTTTCCAGTAACAGACAAACTCGACTTCTCCTCTAAAGCTTTTGACATTGGAAAAGTTACTTAGCTTATCTGTGTCTTAGTTTCACACCTGTAAAATGGAGATGGCGTGGGTTAGTGGTCATCCCTCAGGGTCATAGACAGGTCACATGGGTTGGGGGGGGTCATCCCTTAGAGTCATACAGAGGTCACTATTGCACAACAGTAAAAAGTCAATTAGCAGAGGAATTAGCAAATCAACACTCTATAGCCTCGGCCCTTTAGGTGGCGACTAGCAACAATCTGTCTTTAGTTAATCCTCCTGGCTAGGGCAGAGAGCACATGCAGTCTGGTGCTCTGGGTAGAGCAAGAAGCCATTTTTAACTGAGCCTTCTGCCTAGAGCAGAAAGCAAACAGGATTTGGGTGGGACAGAACAGCAACAGCTATAGCCCACTTCCCTGGCTAGGCAGACAATGAACAAACACAATTTATACATACTAAGAAGGGAAGGTTGCTATCCCAGGGGTGGGATTGGCAGGAGAGGACCCTGGCCCAGCCTACACCATCTGGTCTCAGCCTAGGCCCTTAATAATGGAGGAAGTGTTCATCTCTGTTGAAAAAAAATCCCACCAAACCACACTGACTTGCACTGTGGCAGCAAAACCAAACTAAAATATGGTTTCCCTGGTTTCTGCTTTCTACCAGAGTCTGGGGATGAGGCTCCATAGTACAGGAGTCCTCCATCTCTTCAGGGTACTTGTCAGACAGCAGTCCCATCACCTCCTCACGGTACTCATCAGACGGTAGTCTTGGCAGCTCCTCATAGTTCTCCTCCGGGGGCAGGAGCTGGTGCAGTTCAGTCCCTGGTGCTGGAGCCAGAAGCATCTGACTCCTTCTCTGGTTCTCCCTCCAACAGGTCTGTAGGCCCTTCCTCTTTATATTTCCTGTTCTGACTCTCTGCTTCCAGCACCCTCATGGGATGACAGTGGTTCCTCTCCCTCAGGCTCAGACAGAGGTCATTCTGCCTCACTATAGGGAATAATAATTTTTCCTTACTTCCAAAGGGTGTTATGAGGATAAAGAGCTTGAAGACTATGATGTGCTTTGAGACTGACTGATGCAAAGCACTCCATGAGAAAAAGGTGTTATTATTAGTTTTACACGAGTCCTACTTGTGTAAGAGACTATGACACTACTATCAGAAGCAGCAAGAACTGTCATTTGCAAGAAGTGGAAAAAATATAGGTCCTCACAGAATTACAGATGTTCATGGGGGAAGAGTAACTAATATCTCTAAACTCTGGGCACATATTTTGAATATTTTAAAAGCAACAAAAATGTTGACAACATGTAAATGATGTGATCTGGGAGATAAATCAGAATGGTTAGTTATTCTATAGATTTGTAAAGCTTCCCTAGGTCAAATCTCAGAAATCAGAGTAGTCCCAGAAACCATGGACTGTATCATCAATAATTATACATCTTTTACAAATGCACCTGAATGTGGGTGGGAACCTAAACAGACAGTCTCTAAAGTTTCATCTACACTTCAGGATTTTTGCGCAAGAAGCCTTTTGCGGAAGAGATCTTCTGCAAAAACTTCTTGCGCAAAAGCACATCCGGACCTCAAAGTGCATCGCAAAAGCGATGTGCTTTTGCGCAAGAGTGCATCCACACTGCATGGACGCTCTTGCTCAAGAAAGTTCTGATCGCCATTCACAGAATGGCCATCAGTGCACCTGTGCTTTTGCCGATAGGGGTTTGTTACGCAAAAAACCCTCTGGAGTGTCCACACCTGCCTTTTTGCACAACAGCTGTAGCGCAAAATGGAGTTATTCCTCATGGGGAGAGGAATAACTCTACTGGCAAAAGCTCTCTGTTCTGCCAATTTACTTGTGCAAAAATGCGCTTGAGGTGTGGACACTGCTGGTTTTTGCGCAAAAACCTTGTAGTGTAGATGTAGCGTCTGTTCTGAGGGTACATTCAATATGTGCCAGACAGCGAGTTCTGCATGAATGATAAACTGTCACCTCTGATGACAGAGGACATTTTTAAAAAGATGTGTTTAGATACTTTCATCAGAGAATGCCACAGCAAATACCTCAGACCTGTGTATGCCAATAATCACTTCACTTCCTTTAGTCTAGCTGTGTTCTCAAGGATTTGTACCAAAAGTTTCATATTTTAGTGTTGATTGCAATGCTGAGAGACGGCAATTCCATATATGTACCAGCTTCTTAATGACATACTGATGGGGGTGCTTTGAAAAGAGACAGCTGACTCCCCTGTAAATATTTTCTGACCACAAAGATTTCCAATCATTGAGGAAAAGAGTCCATCATCACCATCACAGAATACACAGACTCTCAGAGTAATTGTAGCAACTCTCTTGAGAACAATTTATTTCCCAGGAAAAAAAGCATCTGAAAATCTCTTCCCCCTTCAGCAAGCTAGGATATATCCACATTTGTCTGATAGAGAATGCTGATGGACTTCCTGGACATACTCATTACCTGCTGCAAGATTTTAACACTGGTTTGACTTTGAAAGAGATTAATACAACTGTGTTACAGTAGCATCTAGAGGCCCCAACCAAGACCAGGGTCTCATTGTGAAATGCACTGTGGAAGCACATAATGAGAGGCAATTCTTGTACTGAAAAATGTTAATTGACAAGGAAGAAAAAGGATCACTTATGTCTAAACTATATGGCTCCGTCGACGGAGCCATGTAGATTAGTTTACACGAAAAAGGGAAATGAAGCGGCGATTTAAATAATCACCGCTTCATTTAAATCAAAATGGCTGCCGTGCTGTGCCGATCAGCTGATTGTTGGCACAGAGCGGTAGTCTAGATGGGGATCTGCTGACCCCTCTAGATGGGGATCTGCCAATCCCAGAACCCTTTGTTGGCAGATTCTTTATGCCTGGCAGATATAAGGCAGGGCGAGCGGGGCGGCTGCCCTGGGCCCCGTACTTCAATAGGCCCCGCACACGCGCCCCGCACACGCTACTTCCGGTCGTTTGCTGCCGAGGCGCATGTGTGAAACGTTACTTCCAGTAGGCTGCTACCGAGGCGCATGCACGAAATTGTGCCGCCCTGGGTCCCGCGGTGCTGCCCTGGGCCCCGAAAAATTATCATCCACCCCTGAAGCTGGAGGTGCATATCTTAAGTTGACTTTCCCCCCAATGTAGACCTGAACTTTGAGACCAGCTTTTTTACTTAATTCACTGAGTTCCTGGGAAAGAAGATGCTATAGATGGGTAAAATATTACCTTTTTGCATCTTTCAGATGTATCAGTGTTACATCCTATGCTGTTAAATTAAGTAACGCAATTATGCAAATGAAGCACAGGATATTTAAATCCCGGCTTAATTTGCAATTTTGAATGTCTTCATTTGCATCCCTCTCTTGAAAGAGGGTGCAAGTGTAGACATACTCGTAGTGAAGCGCATTCCTTCAGTCTTGCTCCTTGAGCATGACATCTCTGGTGTCTTCTGCACAAGTCCCCATTGATTGATCAGCCCAGTTCCATGAGCGGTTGCTGAGGAGAAGAGTGGAGCCTTTGCCTTGCCCTTTTCCACACCATTTTTGTCATGCTGCTCCCAGACAGACAGGATCAGAATGAGCAGTCTCTGTGCTCAAAGGCTGCTCCTTTGTGTCACTCTGGAGCTATAAAATTGGGGGTAAGAGGAAGGTAGTAGAAAAGGATTCACCTGTCCTCCGCTGTGCAGCCACAATCAGTTTAAACTCTTTATGCTGGGTTTTCATGTATGTTGACATTAAAATAAAATGCCTATACAATCATGCACATGGTGTTTAACAATACAGACAATGTGATTGAGCTAATATCTGAAGAAGAGCTCATTGAAGCATGAGAGCTTGTCACTTGCATCAAAAGAAGTTGATTCACGTTTTACCTTGATATTACCTCACCCATCTTGTCTGTCTCATATCTGTCGAAGCAAAAGCCTCACTCAGTTTACGCAGCTAAACAGACAGCTTTATTGATCAGTAAAGCCAAGTGAGCCAAACGTGGTCCCAGCAGAGCCGGGCCCAGTAAGGCTGCTAATATAATCAGTCCTAGTCTGACATCAGGGCATCCAATTACAGAATCCTCAATTAAACTAGGAAAAACAAAGCCTTATCAGCAAGATGGAGGACAGGTACGAGGGACTACATCTCCTGTTCCAATCAGCCCAATTAACACATTCCAATAGCCCTTCTGTAGGCCTCTTCTCACGGGGTGACAGAAAGTTGACTCTGGTCTATGTGCCAAGAGAAAAGCTGAAATGGTTTCTGTTATACAAGATGGCTTCTAGCTAAATATGAAATGGTTTCTACATATCTTAGGACCAATAGGGTTACATGAACTATAAAAACACGATATTTAATGTACTGATTTCTTAACACTGCAAAATGTAAGTCTTTTTAGCTTGTTTTTATCTAATCTTCAAATAAAGTACAAATGAAACAGGATCAATAGAAAAACCAGCGAATGGAGGTATTTTAACAAACAGACATCTGCCTCTGCTTGCTTCTCAACTGCATCATCTCAAACATTATTAAAAGCCTGGAACTACACAGCATTGCAGTTTGCACCACAAAAGCACACGCAAGGCAGACATCTTTGAAAATGAAGATGCATAGTTGTGGATCTATTGATATGTAAAATATTCTTAGAGATACCTTGCAGATATTAAAGAGTTGTTGGGTTATAGTCTGAAAGTCCCCAAAATAATAAGTCATTACAATTAATATTTTGCCTTTATAGGATAAGATTTTAAAAAAATTATTTGGGGTGATTCAGTTCAGAAAAAAAAACGTGGCTGCAGAACTTGTCCTCTAACAATCTCAAACTGCACAGAGTAAGACAGTAATTCAGTAAAATAGAACTTATTTCTATGTAATACTGCTGGAACATAGAGACAGACTACTTAGCAAACTAGAGCAACATTTTATTTTATTGTGTTATCTGCATTTGTTACAAAAATACTTAGTAAAACTGCACTCTGTTATATAAAACCAAGACTTAGCTGACCACAGTGGGGTTTCACAATGGCTGTAACATTAAGGGTACGTCTAGACTACATGGCTCCGTCGACGGAGCCATATAAAGTAGATTGTTCGGCATAGTCAAAGAAGCGGGGATTTAAATAATCCCTGCTTCATTAAAATAAAAATGGCCGCCGTGCTGTGCCAACGATCAGCCGATCCGGCTCAGCATGGCAGTCTAGATGTGGCACGGTCAACAAGGGAAGCCTTTGTCGACTGCTCCAGTAAACCTCGTTTCACGAGGCATACCGGAGCAGGCGACAAAGGCTTCCCTTGTTGACCACGCTGCATCTAGCCTGCCGCACTGTGCTGGATCAGCTGATCGTTGGCACAGCGCGGCGGCCATTTTTATTTTAATGAAGCGGGGATTATTTAAATCCCCGCTTCTTTGACTACGCCGAATAAACTACTTTACATGGCTCCGTCGACGGAGCCATGTAGTCTAGATGTAGCCCAAAGGACTGAGATTTTGAAATGAGGGCGTTGGAATGGAGTGGGATAAAGTAAAATTTCACATCAGTTATATACCAAAGACCTTTTTTATCCTCATTATGGGGCATGTTGCTAATAATAATCATCAAAAATCAATGCAGTCTAGATGTAGCCTTTTTCCATGCTCCTTAAAGGGTACCAGGGTAGGGGGAAGGAGGGAGCTTAGGGCTGGGACAGTCTTAGATGGTGATTCAGTTTCATTTCTGCATGGTTTTATGAGAAACAACCCTATTCAAGGCACATTTCATTTTCCTGGCACAATCAAACCCTTACCTTGGTTTAAGTTACTATAAAGAGGAAGCTGCATACGGAATTTGGTGGTCCTAGTTCTTACTGTTTAGGAGTTCTGAACAAACAGACAGACGCATGTACAGACACATACACAGACAAACTCTCTCAACTATATAGTAGAATGCTGTTATTTGTTAATAATTATCTTGACACCCAGAGGAAGTGGATAAACATTCTACTGCATAGGATTTTTTTCGTATTTTTATTTGTTGTTGTAAGAATGCAATTCTGCAGATAAAAGGTGTTGTGCAAATAAATGAAATCTGTGAAGAGGAAATGCTTAAGGTTAAAAAAGTCAAATGATTGACAATGTGGTCCAGTTTCTCTATGGATAAGAAAAGACATTTCTGTAGGACTTTGTTAGTATTAAGCTTATCAGTGCAATATGCAGTCATATCAAACTGTCAACTTAGTTTACCAAGTGTCTCAAGAATGTGCTTTCTCAAATATAAAATAATTAATGAGGAAAACATTATTTAAAATTATGTTTTATAGGAGGAGGACTTCTGATTTTTACAAATTTTGAGGTAATGAAACATTTTGACCGTGTGTTTATTTAGCCACAGATTCTTAACTTGTTGCTTAGATATGCTAGATTTATTCATAAACAGAAAATGAATTTTCACTATAATCTGAAAAGTTAAAGGTTCTGCAAAAATGGTTCTGTGTTCCATGCCCTTTTGGGTTCAAGGCACGATAAAGCAAAATATCTATTTTAACAAATTGACATAGATATTAGCTTTGCATAACTATCCAATGTACAAAGACATTTTGCATGCTAATCGAGCCCACTGACAGTTTGATCTTTTGATGTGCTGAGCCCCTATAATTTTTGAAGACTTCAGCAGGTCTTATAGGTAGTCACCATCTCAGGATCCAGGTCCAATACCATATCAGCTAGCTCATCTTCCAAATTGAAACATACCAAAATTTGCTTCTGTGAGAATGACAGAAACTGATTTCCTCAAGTCTACCTGAATAAATGTTACAACTTTGTTACTTTTTATTTGACAGTTCTGACTTTGCTAACCTTTTCCAGGTGATGGCTGTTGCAGTGTTAGCATATGAACTGTCACGCAGATGAGATATTTTCTCTTTTATTTTTCAGCTACAGAATCATGTAGAATATCACACCTTTGGTTCTGTACACCCAGAACTCATTGAGATGCTGTCAAGATTTAATCTACCTTAACATGTTCTTAATTTGCCCCTTTATAACTCAGGCTTCATATGAGATGGCTGATACTTTGCTCGGTGACTTATCACTCCTAATCCCAGGTGCAGGGTCCCAACATTAGTGGAAGTTACCTGGTGGTTATCTAATGGTACTATTACAAATAATGATGCAAGTTCTGGACATGGAAGCATTAGCTCTTTAATTAAATGCTTACAGTCAGCTGTGATTAACCTATTTACATGCTGAACATATTGCCAGTAAAGTTTATTCTGTCTAAGAGTCTCTGTGGCTGAAAAACACTTTTACATGTAGCAGCAGTCTAAAGTTAGTCACACAAACAAACACATTATATGGTGCCAAAGCATGACAAAACATGTATCTGCATTTCATATTACCCTTCATCTTAGATTATCTTATGTTTCACTAGGAAGAGTTGAAACGCCTAGTCTACAAAACTAGGAAATCAACAATAATAGTGGGACAAAATGAAGTATTTCCTTCACTTTCTATCTTGTACCAGCTTCATGGTTTTGTTCATCTTTAAACCATATTGTTCTATGGCACCTTTCACTGTGTTTATCCACACACATCCTCAGTTATCCTCTACTCCTAGTACTCTGGTATGTATTACACTGTATGGTGTCCTTTTCCCCCCACTTGTCCTAGTAGTTTTATTCTTTGTCTTCAAGTTTGATCTTTATGTCTTTCTCTTGTGTTCTGAGTGCCATAATTTATGTTTTCCATTCTGATTTAATCTAAGTTTCTGCTTTCCAAGTTTATCTTGCCAGTTGTTATCTATAAATCCTCCTTGGTCAATGCTGTGAGGTCAGTGTCAACTATGAGTCACTGTCCTACCATATACCATGACTCTTGTAATTTAATCTCGCAGGCTATGTCTAGACTGAAGGCTTCTTTTGAAAGAAGCTTTTTCAGAAGAGATCTTCCTGAAAAAACTTCTTCCAAAAGAGAGCGTCCACACTGCAAAAACAAAACAAAAAAATCTGCTTTTTTGAAAGGTAGCATCCACACTGAATGGATGCTCTCTCACATTTCAGCTGTTATTACTATGGATGGAGTGGCCATCAGGGCACCTGTGCTTTTTCCCCTTCTTTCAAAAGAATTCCCTCTTCCCCATTCACACATGCCTTTTTCTGAAAGAACTCTTTTGGAAAAAGGCTTCTTCCTCGTAGAATGAGGATTACCAATGTTGGAAAAAAACCCTCTGTTCTTTCAATTTTCTTTCGGAAGAACACAATTGCAATGTGGATAGAATTGAAGTTTTTTGGAAAAACCGCCGTTTTTCTGAAAAAACTCTGTAGTGTAGACATACCCTCAGTGATAACACTATTTCTGCTTCTAGTACCAAGCTGAACAAGTCTGATGATAGCATTAATCTTTATCTTACTCTTATGGTCATCCTGTACCACTCCATCAACTTCTTGTCCATTCTTGCCCTCCTTATCAACTTGCTATAGGTGTTTTCTGTCAGCTTAGTCAATTTTTCAGGGAAGCCATGCATTTTTATAACTTTCCATAACCTTTTGCAACACATATTACCAAAAGCTTGTTTGACAGCTATAACATTGTTGTAGGAGGTTTGGTTATGTTCTATATACTTCTCTGATACTTGTCTTATCACAAATAATTGACCCATTGTACTGTGTCCTGGTCTGTTCCTCTGCAAGCAGCACTTTCATGTACCTCTTTGTACTCTTCTGCAATGTCTTGAGGATGATGCTGGCAGGCCAGGTGCCAGCTTGTGTGTGAACCCCTAGCCTCACTGGCAAATGACAAGTGCATAACTGGAAACCAGTCTGCCTCACCAATTAGCTTTGTTTAAACAGATGTTAAGTCCATAGGCATGTGTTTAGTGCTTGGACTTGATGAAATGCTTGTAGGATGCTGTATATTTTGATTTAACATCTGCAGCCTGTCCTATAAAGTTATGTTGAGTGTTTGCATTAAAAACCTCTGTAACAGTGTCACTCACCAAACAAGAAAGAAGCAGTAATTAGTGTGAATTGCTGGTTCTGCAGACATGAGGGCACACTGAAACCAAATGAACCACAATGAAATGTCAAAAGACAAAGACTTGGTTGATTGCCCTCTACACCCATGAAGAGAAGGCCAGCACTGACACTTGTTCCATAAGTTTGACCTCTCAGGGGGAAGGAAATAAATATGTCCGACAGGAAGGAACTGGATCACAGTACTGCTTGGAATTTGGAGAGGGCAATATTTGTAAGTGCAACATTGGGTGGGCTAGACTTCACTGCTCTTCTCCGGTGTCTAAAAAAACTCCCACTCCCATGGCAGTACTGGAGACCCAGAGTTCAGTCTAGAAGGAATTTCAGCAAGGATTGCCCAGTGCCAGCCTCTCTATATTCAAGTTCCAAAAGAAACTAAAGAAATGAATTTAATTAAATAACTTTATAAAATCTTATGAAGAAACAAATAATCTAATTCTTACAACAGAACACCGCTATTTTATAACCCACAGATAATGTCCACAGTTACAGTAAACATAAGTAAAGAGAAAACTAATGTAAAATTTGAACAGTTTAGTTCACACAAACACAGTAAGAAAAGACCGAGAGGCCCCAAAATCTTAGATTTAGTTCACCAAAGTCTCAGTTTGTGCCTCTGATTATCAAATCTGCACCATATGCTGATTCTGAACCATCCCTCAACCTGCTTTTAGGGAATCCTCAGTTGGGCCGTGTCCAGACTCAGGGTTTTTTTCGGGAAAAGTAGCCTTTTCCCGAAAAAACTTCCCCTGCGTCCAGACTCAAGCCGCGTTCTTTCGAAATTATTTCGAAAGAACGCGGCTTTTCTTTCGATGGCGGTAAACCTCATTTCACGAGGAAGAACGCCTTCTTTCGAAAGCTCCTCTTTCGAAAGAAGGCGTTCTTCAATGTAAAGAGGCCGTCTTCAAAAGAGAGCATCCAGACTCGCTGGGTGCTCTCTTTCGAAAAAGCGGATTTCTCTTTCGAAAGATCCGCCTGCAGTCTAGACGCGATCTTTTGAAAGAGGCTCTTTCGAAAGATGCTTTCGAAAGAGCCTCTTTCGAAAGAAGCCTGCAGTCTAGACATAGCCTTGGAGTGCAGGCAGACTCTTCCTCTGTTGTGGATCCCTGCTAGGCAGCCAGCTCACTGATTAACTAGTCAGTTACCTCACAAGTGAACAGACTTAAACCCTGTTACAAGAAAATACAAAAACTGAGAATAACAAAATAGAAATGACTCGATCCCCATTGCTACATTTACACAGGAGATGAAGAATCACACAGATTGATAAAGTGAACTAAAGCAGTTTGGCTAAAATCAAAATGGCATTTAAAGCAGTCAATTAACACAGAAGAAGGTATTTTCTCTCCCAAGTGCTCCTTGCTATAAATAGCATTGCCCATGACCCTTGGGAGAGGGTTAACAACATCACTACCTGCTGCAGAGTGAGGGATAACTGTCTGCTCTTGGCTCAGCTTCTCCCAGCACATACAGGCCTTACAAAAGCATCTACCCTGCCTGCTTGCTCATGAAGTCTAACCCCAAACTACCATATCCAACTCCAGAAATTTCTGGGTGTGGAGTGCTAAATCTGCCCAGCAACAGTAACACTCAACTCACTCCTACCTCCCACACAGGGGTCTCTTGAAGAGATAGCTCCCTATTAGGAGCATGGGTTACATAAGCATATGCAAAAGATCCCCAAGCTGCTTAGCTTGGGTTTGCTCTAAAGAACATATAGAACTTGAACATTACAGCAATTTGTATTATTTTTTTGAAACTTAATACTGTATCATTCGTATGTGCATGTTTACCTACTTTAACCCTTTAAATAATTCAAAGGGTGCGTCTATACTGTAGGGCTTAATTCAAAATAAGCTATGCAAATTGAGTTATGTCAATTGCATATCTTATTTTGAAATAACTTATTTCGAAATATGGAGCATCTACCCAGCATTTATTTCGATAAAGAGCACTCTTCTTCTGACTTCCCTTATTCCTCGTACAATGAGGGTTACAGGAGTTGGAGTAAGAAGTCCTCCAGCTTGACAGTATTTTGACACTATTTCAAAATAACTGTCTGCTATGCAGACACAGACTACATTATTTCAAAATAGTGTTGCAGTGTAGATGTACCCTTATTCCTTCTACTTAATATACCTTTCGTTAGTTTATTACCTAAAAGCATTTTTGGTGAGAGATCTAAGGTACAATTGATGAGGGTATAGTGACTAGTTCTTAGGAACTAAGGGTAACCTGAAAATTATTTTTGTTTTAAGGGACTGCTATCACAAAGGCAAGCTTGAGTAAGTGACAAAATAAATCATGGCATCGAAGGGCCTGACTGTAACTCCAATTTTAGGCTGTTGTTGTGCTTAAGGACTTCATGTTTGATACTTGAGTGGTGAAATCTAAGAACAGAACACACAGCCAGTTTGGGGGTTGTGTCCTGTTCCTTAGCAAGCTGCCCTAAGCTTGGCACTCACTGTCATGAGCCACTGTAGACAGCTTGACACTGGTGAATGCTTCAGTAAGTTCATTTCTCAGTATTTCTTGATTTCCTCTTACCTCTTTTTTGGTAAACCTCATTACTATTATTGCTTCCCCCATTTGCGTGGCCTTTGTGTTAGAATTGTAGAAATGTGGGCTCTTAAGTGACCTTGACAGGTCAGCTACTCTGAACCCCTGCACAGAGTCAGGACTATGTATTATTTAGACCAGTGGTTCTCAACCTATTTACTACTGTGGGATATATAGATATATCTATATATATATCTATATATCTATATATATATCTATATATCTATATCTATATCTATATGCATATGCACATGCACACGCACACGCACACGCACACGCACACGCACACTCTACCTATCTGTCCCTGAGGATGTTTTATTGGCTACAGCTGTGTGCTGATTGGCCATGGATTGAGAACCACTGATCTAGCCAATTCTAGACAGATGTTTGTCCAACCTGTTCATAAAAACGTCTGATGACAGAGATTCAGAGATTCCACAACCTCCATAGGTGATTTTCTCCAGTGCTTAACTACCCTTACCATTAGGGTAGTCTATTCTACATCTCCCTTGCTTCAATTTAAGCCCCATGCTTCTGGTCCTGTCCTCAGTGGCTAAAGAAAACAAATTTATAATTTTCCTCTTTATAGTAGCCTTTTATGTACAGGCAGTCCCCGGGTTACATGGATCCTACTTACATCGGATCCCTACTTACAAACGGGGTGAGGCAACCCCGCACTAGCTGCTTCCCCCCAGCAGACCAGGGAGACGCGAAGCTAGCACCCCCCCCCCAGCAGACCAGGGAGACGCAGAGCGGCTTTTCTCAGCAGACACCTCAGCTTGAGAATAAAGGACTGAGGGAAGTGAGGTGTGGGAGAATAAAACTGAGCTCTGGAGAAATGTTTGGCTAGAGTTTCCCCTACAATATGTACCAGTTCCGACTTACATACAAATTCAACTTAAGAACAAACCTACAGTCCCTATCTTGTACATAACCCGGGGACTGCCTGTATATGAAGATTGCTTTTTGTCCCCCTTCAGTCCTCTCCAAATTAAACAACCTCAATTTTCCTTAGTAGGTCATGTTTGAGACTTGTAATCATTTCTGTGTTCTTCTCTGGACTTTCTTCAACGTGTCTTTTTTTCCTGAAGTGTGGTGCCTAGAACAGGACACAATACTCTAGTTTAGCTCTAATCACTGCTGATTAGAATGGAAGAATTACTATTTGTATCTTGCTTACAACATTCCTGCTAATTCATCGGTTATAAGGTAGGTACATGCTATCATGGGTGCCAGGTTATGTATGAAGAGAGAAAGAGGGCGAAGGGAAACTGTATAACATCCAGTTTTGTCCCTCGTTCATGACCCTGACAATCAAATGTGGTATTACAGCCCAGTGGCCAGAGTCCATAGAGCAGCCCTTCTGCTCAGGGCAGAGTGGCTTAATGGATGGAATCAATAAAGAAGCCCACCTCTGTGGAATCATGTAGTCCAATTGGGGGAAGTGGAGCACCACTTATGGGGTTGTTGTACCAAGAGTAGGGGAACTCAGGCCCTCCCTGCTGCTCCAGTTTCCAGTCCAGGGCCCTGGCAGTGGTAGAGGTACTCCCTACCAACAAAGAGCCACTGAGTCAACAAGAATACCCCCCTAAACATGCTGATTGGTTCCCTGGCTCACCCACCAGGAAAGAGTCTAAGTCCCCTGTGCTGTTCCTCACCATTTCTCCCTCAGCAATACTCCATCGTTCTTATGGATCTCTGGAGTCCTCAGGTGGCATAGCTCCAGCTGACATAGTCTCTTCTCCAGGCTTATCAGATAGCTTGGAGTCTGTCTGTCACTCTGCATGCCATGACTCTGTAGACTGCAGTCAGCATCCTCTCCCTTCCACAGCCTGCCCAGACTGAGTTGGAGTGCTTCCTTTATACTCTGCTTGCCAAACAAACTCACAGGCGTGGGAATTCCTCAACCTGCAATCACAGTTAACACTTTCTGGGCTTGTGTGGGGTAGGTTCACCCCATCCCTTTATCCCAGGATATTTGCTATTTTTTAAACACTATTATATTTTTACCCATAATTAGTTTGTAATCAGCTATAACCTCAGATCCTTTTCTGCAGTACTCCTTCCTATACAGTTATTTTCCATTTTGTATTTGTGCAATTAATATTTTCTTCCTACACGTAGAATTTTGCATTTCTCCTTATTGAACTTCATTCTATTTAATTCAGAGCAGTTCTCCAGTTTGTCAATATCATTTTGCATTTTAATCCTGTCCTCCAAAGTGCTTGGTATAATCTGCTAACTCTGACATTCTCCAAATTATTTATGAAGACATTGAATTGAACCTGACCCAGCACAGATCCCTGTGAGACCCCATTTGATAAGCCTTTTCAGCTCATCTGTGGGCCATTCATAACTACTCTCTGAGTTTGATTTTCCAGGCACCCATTTTATAGTATGTTTGTGTCGGCTATAGTTCACTAGTTTTTTATTAGAAGGTCATGTGCAATGTATCAAAAGTCTTACTAAAGTTGAGTAAGATATCCCATCTACTGTTTGCCCTCTATCCACAAAGCTTGCTATACTGTCAAAGAAGGAGATTAAGTTGGCTTGACGTGATTTGTTTTTGATAAATACATGTTGACTGTTACTTATTACCTTATTCTCTTCTAGATGCTTACAAATTGATTATTTGCTTCATTATCTTTCCAGATACAGAAATAAAGCTGACTGGTCTATAATTCCTGGGGCTGTCTTGATTTCCCCTTTTTATAGCTAGGTTCTGTATTCCTAATCCCACAGCATCTTTCATATCCTCCACTAGTTTTCAAAGATAAACACTAATGGCTCAGAGGTCACTCCAGCCAGTTCCTTAAGTATTCTAGGATGTGTTTCATCAGGCTCTGCTGACCTCAAGACATCTAAATTGTCTGAGTAAATCTTAACTTGTTCTTTTCCTATGTTAGTCTTCAATCCTGCCTCGGTTGCTGTTCTTTATGTTAGCTGTCTGATCTCCAAGTGAGCTAACAAACTTGCTGGGCACCTGGACAAGGTTGTGCAGGTGGGGCAGAGAGCTTCATGCTCCCAGAAGGAGCGGGGCCTCAAGTGAAAGGGCCAAGGCTGGGGCAGCCTGCCCTGTGCAACCGCAGCCCCCTCATTCGCTCCAACTCTCAGGGCTCCCCAGAGTGCACCATGCGGTGTTCTGGTGACAATTTAAAGTGCCGGGGGTCTGGCCACCACAGCTCCTGTGGTAGCAACGGAGGTGGCTGGGAGCCCCGGGCCCTTTTGAATTGCTGGGCCCCAGAGTAATTGCTCCATTTTCCCCCATTTCCCCACCCTGTTGGTGGGCCTGTCAATCACTGCTAACTTTTTTGATGAAAACTAAAACAAAGTAGACATATAACACTTCTCCCATTGCTTCATTTTCTGTTATTGTATTTCATTTTTGTTGAGTAATGGACCAACTCTGTCCCTGATTTTCCTCTTGCTTCCCATATATTTGCAAAATGCTTTCTGGTTATTCTTTGTATCTTTATCTAGTTTGATTTCATTTTGTGCTTTGGTTTTTCTAATTTTGTCCCTGCATGATTGTGGGTTTTTGGGTTTTTTTAATATTCATCCTTTATAATTTGCCTAGGTTCTCACTTCTCGTACAACTCTTTCTGAGTTTCAGATAATTGAAGATCTCTTGGTTAATCCAATACGTACCATACGTACTATCTTTCCTACATATTGTTGCTCTTGTGCTCTTAATGAGGTCTCTTAAAAATTGCCAACTCTCCCGAATTCTTCTTTCCCTTAAACTTGCTTTCTATGGGCTCTTACTTACCAACTCTAAGTTTGCTAAAGTTTGCCTTCCTCAAGTCTAGTGTTTTATTCTGTTGTTTCCTTTCTACCATTCCTTGCAATAATGAGTTCAATCATTTCATGATCACTTTTACCCAAGCTGCTTTCCACTTTCAGACCCTCAATCAATTCTTCCAAATTTGTCAAAATCAAATCCAAAATAGTCTCTCTGCCTCCTGTCATAAAAGTTGTTTATAATGAATTCCAGTCAGTGCCTTGATGTATTATTTTCCCAACAAATATCTGAGTAGGTGAAATCCCCATCACTACTAGATCCTGTGTTTTGGGTGATTTTGTTAGTTGTCCTAAAAAGGTCTCATCCACCTCTTCTGCTTGGTTGGATGCTATATAGTAAGCCCCTTCATGACATCAGCATTGTTTTTACTCCTTTTATCCTTACCCATAGATTTTCAATAGGTTTGCCTCCTGCTTCTATCTCAACCTCAGTGCAAGTGTGTACATCTCTGATCTACAAAGCTTTTCTGGCAAAGCTCCGAGACGGAAAAAAGCGGCAGCCATTTTTATGCTAATGAAGCAGGGGGGATTTAAATCCCTGCTTCATTTGCAATTGCGATATGTCTAATTTGCATCCCTTTTATGGAAAAGGGATGCAGTCTAGACACAGCCAATATGTCTGTCTCTGCTCAAACCCCTACTCTTGACTGGCAGGATCAATAAGAACACCACCTGTGTCTCCAATTCCTTCACCCTGACTCCCAGAACCTTTAATTACTTCTGAACTTTTCAGGGTCATATCTTACATAAATCACTGGTGTCCACATGGATGAACACCTAGACTAGTAGTTACAGGGCAGTATAATCCTCAGTAGTCCTTCCAAACTGTCTCAGATACAGGCCCCTGGGAGTCAGCACACCTCCTAGGATGCCAGGTCAGGCCTGCTGATGAATGCTTCCTTCTCTTTTAGAAGAGAATCACCAACTACAACCATTTTTGGTTTCCTCTTGGGAGTAGCGACTACAATCCTCCCACCCATGGGGGCATGACTTCTCCTCCATCTTTGAGGGAGATTTCTTATCCCTCATTGCCAGCACAGTATACTTTTTTATATATCTATGGATAGTGGGTTGTGAGCAAGACTGGAGCACTGCATGTTGCTGCCAGCACCTCATTGCTGGTTACTTCTTTCTGATGAAGGAGCAGTTTCCTCCTTCCCTGGTGGTGCTAATGCAGTCCTCTCATTTGAATGCTTGCTCAACTCTGGGAGGTCTCCTTATAAATTTTCAAGACTTTTTTTCTCTTGTGCACAGAGCTCCCCAGACTAGCCAGCTCCTCTCCCACTTGTCTCTTGAGATTGTTTACCAGTAGGTACCTCTCACACTGGATGGTACCTGCAGCCTAGCTTTCTGCTATGGGAAAGTGCAGACCTGAGTCTCCCCCACTTTACCCTAGGACATGGGCATCCATGGCTGAGTTTCTATCAGGACACAAGTTGTAGGTGGAGGAGACAGGAATAATATTGGCATTGCCAACAGCTACATGGTATTTCTGAACCATGCTGATTTTATTCTTTCTCCTGTAAACTCCCTCTGTTTGCAGCCTACTATCCACTAGTTCCCCTTGCTCTGTTATCGCATGTCTCCCCACTTCCTGCCAAGAGACCAATTACCAAACCATGACTTCTCCCAGGTCCCTGCTCCCCTCCAGAAGCCCACCTGTCCCTGGATTCTCAGCTCCCCACTAGTCACCAGGCTGCCCAAGAGTTCTCAGCTCCCCTCTCCCCATCAGGTGCCCAGCTGCCTTCTACCTTGCTCTTCGGTCCTCACTCTCTTCCAGAAGCACTGCTGCCCCCAAAGCTCTCAGTTCCCCACTCCCTGCTGAGAGCCGGGCTGCCTTCCTGGTTGTCACAAGCCCAGTTGTGATACACATATTATAGGGCACACACATAGTGTCTGTAATGTTTGGCATTTATTCCTTGTTTGAGTCTAAAAAATCCCAACTCACTGAAGCCGTAGGTTTGTTTATTATAAAAGTCTTGGTGAAAACTGACAGCTTAAAAAATATGAACAGCTTTGGCATATTGGCATCTGAAATATGTTGGTTTCCAGTCAACAGTTCCCTTTTGAATGACAATGATATTTTGGTCAAACTTTACTCAATATCATGACTTGATTCATAAATAAGTTACGAGGATGTTACATAATTTTTGCTTTTGATCTTTTCAGAGGAATTCAAGGCGTGCAGTACGCCTTGATCCAAATAAATAAATAAACAGAGGTATAAGGAAAATGCATACTAACATGTATGCAGATTTTGATAAGAGTTCACAGCTTCCTAGAAAAATCAATTACAGTAGTCTTAAAGTAGAAAATCCTCCCTGGTCAAATGCCCTTGTTGAAAACTGACATTTTTTTTATTTACAGCTGAGTGAATCCTTTTTGATAAATAGCAACAACCACATTTTTTAAAACCCCCAAGTAGCAGCAAAATGTCAGAAGAAAATTACGTGTGGTGATTTGTGTGGTTAAAAACACACAAAGTGCTTTCTGCTGAGCACCGTAGGGCTAGAGCAACTGTAACTGTTTTCATTAAGGGGGCCAGACGCAGCCTACTATAATCCTGATTTTAATGGAAGATTTCTTCTTTGTCCCTTGACAGTAGAAGACTACTTTGTACCTCCATTCTCCCTCTGTAAAATCCTGATACTTCTTCCTTAAAATATAACAATATGGTGAAGCAGTGTAGTATCACGAAGAATCAAATTTATAATCCTCAAAGACTCTGGTGATGAGAAGGGACCACATAAACACAGTGATAAAGTCAGGTTGGATGGCTATAACACAGTGGTAAAAGGCAGCCCAAGAAGGCAAAAAGGCCCACTCTCCTATTAAGTAGAGGTGGATTACTTCTAGGCAAATTAGGATCAGCTAAAAAAGGGGTTGCCTTAGGCAGATTAGGATCAGAGAAGACAAGGCTACCTTGGACCAAGTAGAATGATTCCATTTCAGGGCTACCTGAGACCTTTTTAAACCTTCCCCTGTTGGGAGAAAGGGGTAGGAGGGCACCACCTCCCCAAAGTGGCTACTAAGCCAAAGACAGTAGTGAGGAACTTTGGGAAGAGAGGCGAGGCTGGGCTGCTCCGCTCCCAGTCCTAGGAAAATATGAGAAACCTAGACTCCTGCTAAGGGGAAAGCTGATTGCCCAGATGTGGCAGGTAGGGGGTGCTTTATCTGAGGCCCATCTCAGCAAGGGGGGGAAGTGTAGAGACTGGCAAGGGAAAGAAGGGCCCTTGCCACAGCACCTAGATAGTTATCAGTAATCTTAGTCTAGCTACCAGTCTGAGGCTCATTTTCAGTCAGCGCTCACTATTAGAAAAGAAGTCAGTGCCTACTGCCTTAGAATCCTACTAGCTTTGTCATCAACCTCTAAAGTTAAACAGCAATTCTGATGTGCTCCCAGAAAGAGTAGAATCCTGGAAACCATCTTTCTGGCAGATGTACCAGAGGATTGGAAAACAGTAAATGTTGTTCCAGTATTTTAAAGGGTAAACTGCTAACCTGGGTAACGATAGGGCAGTTAGACTGGCAAAATCAAGGAAAGGCAGATAGGAGATGCAGCCTGCAAAGAAATAAAGGATGGTGGTGTAATTAATGCCACACTGCACAGTTTTATGAAAACAGAACTTTTTTATGAGACCACAAGTTATGTTGATAAAACCATCCTATTTCTTTCCTTTATGAGCATGGGCAGTACGTGCCTCCCACATTTCAGCAGGTTGGCCCGTGTGCTGGAAGCTCTGCCTTACTGTGGCTCCATCCCTCAGTCCCTCCTCTCTTGGTCCCGCTCATGCACCACCCTGTTCCACTTCCTCCACTAAGCCTTCTCCCACTCACTGCTAGCTGAGTCCTTCCTTTCTTCCACCTCCTCCCCTGCAAAAACCTCACTGCCTGCCACTAGCTGAGTGCCTCCAGTCCTCCATATTCTCTTCCCCCAAACTCCACAATGTTTGCATCATCCACCTCTTCCCCATGCTGAGTGCTTCACCTGCCTGATTTGAACAACTACAAAAACTTGTGGGGAGCATTTGCTTCCACCAGGTACTTCTACTTGCTGCCTGCTGCTTACCAAGAGCAGGGACATGGCAAAAAGTGGGCAGTGGGAACTTTATGAGGGCAGGGGGGAGAGGAAAAGAGGGACACAGCTGGGGTGGGGTGGAGGAGAAGAGGAATGTGAACAGTGGGAACCTGGGAGAAGGGATAGGGAGATGTGAAGAGCAGGCAAGGCAGGGCCCACTCTCTGAAAGGCAGTGGGTCAACAGCGAAGGTTGACAGGTGTCTGGTATTTACCCGGACAGTCTGTTATTTTTGCCTCCTATCTGATAAAAAAAATTCAGAAAATACCAGACACCTAAAATGTCTGATATTTTCTGAATATTTTCCCTGCCAGGAGGTGAAAATACTGGACACCTGGCAACCCTATGACCCACTCAGCAGCCAGGCCCCCCACCAGACACCCTCCCAATCCCCCATTTACCTGGTTCTGCAGGGGCTTGTCTTGTGGCTGGAGCAGAAAAACAAGATGGTCACCGGCAAAAAAAGCCTCTTAGCATGGCCCCTTTACTGGGTTTTTTTGTTTGGTTGGTTTTTTTTGCTTAATAACTGCTGTCAGGGTCTTTTTTTTTTCTCAACAATTTTGGTCCCCCCCCCTTTTTTTTCTCAACGTAATTTTTTTCCAGTGTTTTTTTGGGGGGGAGGGCATTTGCTATTTTTGGTTAAACCATCTGGTAACCCTATCAGCAGCTCTGCCTCAGGCCTACTGTGCCTGCCACCTATGTTTATGAGAATTTGTTCAGGGAAGGTGTTTTCTTCCAGTTGCTGTTAGCAACAATAGAATGAGTTTGAGAGTCTTTCAAAGATGTGTGCGCAAAAGACTTCCTTGTTTCTGTCTCTTAGCTGCACAGGAGAACTCTGTGCCTCCACTTTTACTCTTATAGAAAAAAGCAGTTTTTTATCGTAGTCTAGATTTTGGGTTCAAAATGAGCCAGAGAACCTGCACAGTATTTTCCTTCCTCCTTCAATATTCTCAGGCTCTTTTAACATTTCATAACTCAGAACAATCACAGAGAAAGTCACTCAGAATCTAATTTGCCAATAACCACTTTTAGTATACAGTGCTCTTGTATGGGCTAAAGACAGCTCTCTAATTTTTGACCAGGATATCTGTGGTGACAAGTTGAGAATAGAAAGTGTGGTTCGATTTTGAGCCATTACATGAGAGATGTTGCCAGCACAGACACTGAAATCTCTTGCAGCATTAAAAATATTGAGCATCATCACCTTGTCAGGCAGTATCTAACTCAGTTCTTCTAGAAAACTTTCCCGTTTGAGGATTCTCTATATTAACTGGATATATATTCTTTCTATAAATGACCTGTTTTACATAAAGCATTTTGAAGTTATGAATATTCATAATCCAATTTTTCACAAAGCATGGGTGGAGACCGTCACACTGGGACCAAGGACTTCAGCATGTGTGAGGGAGCTCCAGACAGGATTCAAGGGTTTGGTATGAGGAAGAGACTCAAGGCTGAGCAGGGGCTTGGAATGCAGTAGGGTTTAGGGCTCCAGCTGGAGTTGTGGGTTCTGGAATGGGGCCAGAAATGAGGGTTTCAGTGTGCAACAATGTGTAATGTAGATGTAGCCATAGGCTATGGCTACACTGTAGCCTTCTTCTGGAAAAGTTTATGCAAATGAAGCGTGGCATGGAATATCACCGTGTTTATTTGCATAATTAATTAGCAGCCACTTTTGCGCAAGAGGCTTTTGCGCAAAAAGGAGCTTTGTAGATGGCTCCTTTTTGCGCAAAATCCCCCTCTTGTGCAAGAGCCGTTCTTCCTGAAAAAATGAGGAAGAATGGCTCTTGCACAAGAGGGGGTTTTTGTTCAAAAAGGAGCCGTCTACACATCTCCTTTTTGCTCAAAAGCCTCTTGTGCAAAAGCGGCTGCTAATTAATTATGCAACTGAAGCGCGGTGATTTTCCATGCTGCACTTCATTTGCATAAGCTTTTCTGGAAGAAGGCTACAGTGTAGCCATAGCCATACAGAACTTTTCTCATAACTGTAGTGAATAGGACTACTTCCAAGGCTTTGACTCATATTTAGCATATTGCTAAAATTATTATACAACAGTTACTTATACTATACAGCTACAAAACAATTTTATTGGAAACTGCATAGAATACATTAACAATTAATGCAATAAGCTGCCTGCTACCTACATTTATCCCATCCTCCCCTATTTGATTTTCATTTACCCCATAAAGACTCTTTTTATTGCTATAATAAATTAGAAATATGAGATTATTGCATTAATATTAGTTTTATTGGTAAATTGTCCTGGATTTAACAGTACATTACTTCAGTTATATCTCAAGCAGGGGGATCAGTTCTTTGCTTATTGTTATAAAAGATCAGGATTAATAAAACACAAAACATTAGCATGGATTTTTTTCTCTCCACAGTTAAATGCAAGATTATTTTATGGATTTATAGGCATAAGACTGAGACAACTGTATGTCTGTAGAAAATAGGCTGAGGAAACAGATCAAGCTGAGTAGTAGATAGGATTTCCTATTAGTTTCAGTAAGCAGTTTATCAACCCAGGGGAAAAATGTACAGGCAGTCCCCGGGTTACGTACAAGATAGGGACTATAGGTTTGTTCTTAAGTTGAATTTGTATGTAAGTCGGAACTGGCTCCAGATTCAGCCGCTGCTGCTGAAACTGACCAGGGGCTGACTACAGGAAGCTGGAGGCAGAATTGCTCTGCCCCCAGCTTCCTGGAATCAGCCACTGATCAGTTTCAACAGCAGCTGAATCTCAAGCCTGGGACAGAACAGCTGGGCTGCCAGGTAGGTCCCTGCAGGACCAACCCGGCAGCACCCCAGCTGCTCTACCCCAGGGTCCACAACAAAAGCCTGGTCTGCTGGGGCGGGGGCGCACTAGCTAAAAGCATTTTCGGAAAAGCGCGTCTAGATTGACAGGACGCTTTTCCGCAAAAGCACTTTTTGCGGAAAAGCGTCCGTGGCCAATCTAGATGCGCTTTTCCGCAAAAAAGCCCCGATTGTCATTTTTGCAATTAGGGCTTTTTTGCAGAAAACAAATCTCTGCTGTCTACACTGGCCCTTTTGCGCAAAAGTTTTTCGGAAAAAGACTTTTGCCTGAACGGGAGCAGCATAGTATTTCTGCAAAAGCACTGACAATCTTCCATGAGATCATCAGTGCTTTTGCGGAAATTCAAGCGCCAGTGTAGACAGCTGGCAAGTTTTTCCGCAAAAGCAGATGATTTTGTGGAAAAACTTGCCAGTCTAGACACAGCTTTGGTGTTTTGGGGAGGGAATATTTCCTAAGTAATATTTTAAACTAAGAACACACTGATTGCTTTTCAAATTAAGTAAAGCATTTCTGACTGACACCTGTTTATTAAGAAACACCAGTGTCCCCTCTGATAATTTGGGTTATCCTAGACAGTATTTAGCAAATATCTGACAAATAAAGGTAGGTTGTCTATGCCAATGTACCTCTAGGAGAATTTTCTATTCTCTACCGCAAAAAGACAATTGCTCAGATTTTTGTCTTCAGTGTAGTCAGCTGCCCTTTCAGTATTTCTAACATCAGATACTTAATAGGCTACCACACACTGAATTATGTAGTTTGTGTAGCCCAGCAATTCAATGTGTTATGCATTGCACCATTTTGCAGTAGAGATTGTGGAATTCCTGTCAGTGAAATGAACAGCATACACCAATCATACTTGGCTTTAGTCATTTAAACTGCACCATCAATACAATACCAGCCTGTGCTATGGCACAGCTTATTTAGGACACACTACAGCTAAAGCATGTGTGTAACACGTGTCCTATTTCACTGGCATGCATGCCATCAAGTACTATAATCCAGGTTTTGATAAGTGTTTTCTCTTCTGTAGTCTCTTGCAGGGTGGTTTGCTAAAGTAGTTATAAGAGCAAGGTAATGTCCAATTAAATGTTCATATAGTTTGTGGCTTATTCATGCTTAGAGGTATATTTTGTCTTTGAAATTCTGATACAAGGTACACCATATTGGTGCAGATATGAGTGAGAGAAATCTGTGGAGCCAAACAGCAGCTTAGCTCAAAATGGAGGAGAAAAGTCACTTTAGTTAAGGTTGACCAACATTTGTTCAATTCTTTCACTCAATTCTGTCACCTTTTTTTGATGGCAGAATATAGCTAGTGTTGGCATAGTTGAATTCCACCCAATTTTGGTCCAGTCAAGCTCCTTTTAGGGGCTATTCCATCATAAACAAAGACATGAAGAAATAAAGATTTACCCTACTTGGAGGATGGGAAAGTATGTGTAGCCTCATTACTAAAGATGTAACTGTTTTTTCCCTCTTTCCTTTAAGTACAAAGAAAAAAATCTGTTTGAGTGGTAACTGATTTCTAAAGCTACAAATTATCTGTCTATCCATAAGCAGTAGCTTCAGGTAATTCATAGAGACCATAAACAAATCATCTTGAAGAGAAAACATGATGTTACAGTGAGCTGCTTCAATCAGTTATTTTTATATCTATAAGTAATCACTCCTGGTTTCATGCACTCAGGCTTTGCTCCCCCGCCCCCTCACTGGAGAGCTGAAGCTTGGATGGACTCAGGTGTGGGTCTCCCCTCCTGGGGCCATGCAGTAATTTTTGTTGTCAGAAGGGGTCATGGTAAATGAATGTTGAAAACCTGTGGTCTATGTACACCAGCAGCCTATTGTCAAGCTTGTTGCATTCATCATGGCAAAGGAGAATTCTGAGAGGGATCTGAAGGTGGATGAAGTAGCTTTACAATCTTCATGGAGAGCAACTCCCAAGTGTGTGGGGAAGCATGGGAGAAATCATACAGGAGTTAAAAATTTAACAAATGGGAAATGGAAGCTGGCATCATGGTCCAATTGGAGGCAAACACTGATAGCACAGTGGTGAATGAGATGATAACTAGGGTGGGGATTGACTGCATAGAGCAGGCCTGGGCAAATATGGCCAGTGGGCAAGATAGGCTTGCCAAGCCACTGGATCCGGCCCGCGGAGGCAGCAGGGCGCCCCAGGCAGGATCCCCTGCTTGCCCTGCAGCCCTGTGTGCTGTGCAGAAATGCGGTTGCAGGGCTCCTTTTCTATTTTGAAACTAGAGGGGAGAGGGGAAGTTTTAGGAGCTGCCCCACCCCCAGCACATTCCCATTGGTCGGTTTCTGGAAGATAAGCTTCTTAGAATGACATGCAGCTAAGAAGAATCACACCCTTCTCCTGGGCTCAGATATTCATGAAGGCTACGTCTACACTGGCCCCTTTTCCGGAAGGGGCATGTTAATTTCAGCTATCGTAGTAGGGAAATCCGCGGGGGATTTAAATATCCCCCGCGGCATTTAAATAAAAATGTCCGCCGCTTTTTTCCGGCTTTTAGAAAAGCCGGAAAAGAGCGTCTACACTGGCCCCGATCCTCCGGAAAAAGCGCTCTTTTCCGGAGGCTCTTATTCCTCTTATTCAAAGTAGGAATAAGAGCCTCCGGAAAAGGGCGCTTTTTCCGGAGGATCGGGGCCAGTGTAGACGCTCTTTTCCGGCTTTTCTAAAAGCCGGAAAAAAGCGGCGGACATTTTTATTTAAATGCCGCGGGGGATATTTAAATCCCCCGCGGATTTCCCTACTACGATAGCTGAAATTAACATGCCCCTTCCGGAAAAGGGGCCAGTGTAAACGAGCCCGAAGTGTATGGCCAGGCAAGGAAACATTTTAAGCTCTGCAGGCAAGCCGGTTAGTTTGGCAGCTGACAAATAAGTCTCTTGGCCACAGCTTGCTTCTGGCACCCAAGCCCTTTCCTGCCCCAACTCTCTGCTCCCCTCACTCAACATATCCAAACTCTGTCCCCCTCTTACATCCATACCCCCTTGCAGATCTGGCACCCCAATTTCCTGCCCCACATTACAGTTGGGTCAAAGGGAGGTGGCAAAGATGGAGAATATGTTCTTAGCTTTAATTAGGAGATTTCATTAGAGCTTTTGGTGTGAGTGTTTTTCAGTAGAATACAAGGGACAGAAGCCAGATTGCAGAGAGTCAAAAATGTAATTAAAGGAGAGGGACTACTTTTTTATTCCTCTCTTCCTAACTTCATTCTGAATTTATTTATTTTTAACACATATACGCCTAGAGAACTGTATTTCCTGTTGGCCCACCCCCCCACACACACACTTTGCCTGGGTTTACTAGGCTTGTATGTTTTCTTGAGACCCTTGAGTATAACAAATCTGTTTTTGTACACTTGTTTTGCATTTCACTGAGTTTAGGCAGTGAAATTAAACTGGAGAGTGAGTATTACATCTTGGTTCTCATGAATTAGCCTTACGCTGTTGCATTTAAACCTCTAACACCATATTGAAATATAATACAACTTTTCATTTATGGAAACAGCATTTTAAATCTTCAGTTATTTTATAAAAGGTAGTTTTATTATATACTAGAAGATTTATTTGGCATTGCTCATGTCCTTAACTCAGTTAACTTTTGGTTTTTAGAAATAAAATGAAAATGACATACTTCAATTAAATAATTGCTCTCACTTGGGGCTAGGGATGAGGGGTTCGGTATGCAAGCTACCCTGGTGAGAGAGGACTTCACCAGTCCTCTCTCACCACAGCAGCTTGGGGCCAGGTGAGAAGCACCTCTTCATGGCTGCTATACAGCCAGGAATCGGGGAGGGAGGAGCTTTAGCCTCCCCGTATCCTCCCTAAAAAGGCACCTGGGGATGAGAGGCTATGGGGTAGGGCATTCCCAGATGGGGGTATACCTCCAGCTATCCCCATTTACCTACCTGGTGATTCAGTCTCTTTCCTGTATGGTTTTATGAGAAGCAATCCCTTTTCAGGCACATCCTGTGTTTCTGGCACAGCCAAACACTTACCTTGCTTTGAGTTATGATAAAAGGAAGCTGTATATTGAATTTAGTAGTTCTAGTTCTTACGATTTAAGAGGAGTTCTTGAACAAACAGGCAGACATTCTCCTATGATAGATTTATGGTAAATATAAATATTTAGGGGATACTGCAGAGTGATTTTCCTTTCATTTCATTCTGTTTGTTACATTCAGAGAATGTGTTAGCAGCAAGGCAGATGCAAATATCTCTAGAGCCTATCTGTGACACTGATATAGTAGCTAGTGCAGCAGTTCTTCTAATTTCTTATAGTTCTTCCTCCCTGTCTCCTCGCCCCCTTACAGCAAAGTTACTCCCAGTTCTAAACAATGAATTAATAAATGGAGATGTAACGCACATTTATCTTTAAACTCAATAGGGAGTTGACAGGAGTTAAACTGAAAACTCAAGGAATTAGTTAAATTTTAATATAGACCCATAATTTTGTCCATCTTTCATCTCAATTCTTTTTAGGCTCCACAGTTGCTGGCAATCACAACCAAACAACTTCAGATTCAGGTCTGACTGTTGCACAGCAACATAAATATCTATCTTGGTGATGGAAGGCTTCTTAAATAAACTATAACTTCTTCCTCACAACAGAGGAATTATTGTAAAGTGGCTTTCAGCACAGACATCCAAATGCGCTCGACTTCCAGTGGTGAGAGTAATGTAGCCCATGTAATCTATAAGTCACCATAGTTTTCAAATGCATTTTCAATCTAAAGTGCAGCCTGGGCTGAGCTCTGAGATAAAGCTAAAGAAAGACAGCATCCTTCCCTCTTCTCCTGCTGCCCTGGGTCCACTATGTGCCAGGACTGTGCACAGTCTTATCAGATTCTGCCTGATCCCCTGGATGTAGCACCAGACTTTACAAATAGTGACTTCAATGCTCAATATCTCTTTAATCAATCACTCAAAGATTGTGTGAAAATTCTGAGAAGCCTCCCAGCTGGTTCATTCTGCCAGGTATCATCCCCATCTGTTCTGCATCCAGTCTCCCAGTTGCTCCTCATTTTCACTTCCTCATCTTCCACTCATCTTGGCTGATTCCCAGATGCTCCCCTTTCTTCCCCATCCCATTCCCAACTGATGGGTTGCCACGTGTCTGGTTTTTTACCAGAACACCCAGTTAAAATGGGATCCTGGCAGCATAGGTGGCGATGAAGGCCCAGCTGGGGAAGGCAAGGCCCAGCTCACGCCCACCTTTCTGCCTGAGGCCCTGCCCACTCCCACCCAATCTTCCCTATCCACCTGGAGGGCTGGGGCTGCTGTTCTGTGGCCCTGGCACCAGCCCTCCTCAGTGGCCAGGGAGCTAGACTGCCACAACACTGCCCTATCCCTCCCTGGTGGGTGAGGAGCTGGGCTGCTGTGCCTCCAGCCTTCCTGATGGCTGGGAAAACTGGGCTGCCATGCCTGCCACGGCCCCAGCCATCTTGGTGGCTGCAGCATGTAGGCTGTCTTCGGAAGGCAGTACCTTCCCTTGCCTACACTACCTGCTGCCCATGCTTGGCAGCTCTGGTGAGCATCACTGAATGGGATGTCCAGTTGGTGTGGGACTGGCAGGCTTCCTATCAGACTCCCTGTACCTTCCTAGAAGTGGTATGTCCCTTGGGGTATGTCTACACTACCCTCCTAGTTCGAACTAGGAGGGTAATGTAGGCATACCGCACTTGCAAATGAAGCCCGGGATTTGAATTTCCCAGGCTTCATTTGCATAAGCGGGGTGCCGCCATTTTTAAAACCCCGCTCGTTCGAACCCCGTGCAGCGAGGAGTAACGGTAGTTCGAACTAGGAAGCCTAGTTCGAACTACCTAGTTCATGCCCCGTGTAGCCGCGCTGCACGGGGTTCGAACGAGCGGGGTTTTAAAAATGGTGGCGCCCCGCTTATGCAAATGATGCCCGGGAAATTCAAATCCCGGGCTTCATTTGCAAGTGCGGTATGCCTACATTACCCCACTAGTTCGAACTAGCGGGGTAGTGTAGACATACCCTGAGTTCCTAGGCAGAGTGATAGCCATGGTGGTTTAATGCACTCCCTTCTCCCTGAATGCTGACTCTGCTTTTTCCATTGCCTAGGAACCAGGGTTAGTGGGAGCTGTGGGGAGGTGTCTACAGGCAGAGGCCGCATGCAGAGCTACCTGACCATGTCTCTGTGTGCAGACCATGTCTCTGCACGGGAGCCAGAGGGGAGACCATGCTGCTGTTACCAGAAGCTGCTCGAGGTAACACCCTCCAGAGCCTGTTCCTCTTCTGCACCTCAATCCCTACCTGAGCCCACTCTCACATTCTGAAACCATTGATCACAGCCCAACTCCCCTCGCCCCCCGTACTTTGCCCCCATCCCAGAGTCTACACCCCAGTCAGAGTCCTCTTACCCACACTAGAGCCTGCACCCCTCAATCCAATCTTCTGCCCCAGCCAGGTGAAAATGAGTGATGGTGGGGAGAACTAGTAACAGAAGAAGGGGGATGGAGTAAAAGGGGCCAGAAGGAGGGTGTTCATTTTGTGCAATTAGAAAGTTGACAACTGTACCCAGCTGTCATGTCCAGGTAGGGCTGGCCCAAGAATTTTCAGTGTTGTAGGTGAATTAAAACCTTGGTGCCCACCACATTCAATATAGAGAAAAATGAGAAGTTCTAGAATGAAATTTTACTTTATTTACTTGGCATTTTAAATAAACAATGTAAATATAAATATTTTATTGTTCCTTCCCCACACTTTTCATTAATCCTAAAACATTTGAACTGTATAGGGTAAACCACCCAGTAGTTGACAATTAAAAATTGTAGTCATTTTGAGTTGTAATTATTGTAGTTGCAGTTTTTCTTGTCAGCGCTATAAACTGTAGCATCTGTTTTTCTTCCAAAGGAAATGATTTTTGGGAAGCTAAGAAAATTTTGTATTTTTTGATATTGAATGAAGTTTGTTTTTGAGTTGTGATTCTTTTGGACTTAGGCCATTGATTTGTGTAAATATCTAGAACTTTGCTTTTTCAGGTGAATTTTAATGTATTTATCTTTTCAATATTCACTTAAAACTGTTTAAACATTTTGTATATGTTAAGTGGTGTTTGTTAACATTAGCAGGGTTAAAAAATCAGGGTTTTAATAAAGCCCTATAATAAATACACAACTAATAATCTTAATCTTACAGGTACTTGTGATTCTTCTTTTACAATCTTGTTAAAACTCAATCCAACACAATGCAAATTCTTTGTGGGAACAGTATCTTTGGGATCACAGCTTGTAACATGGCAGAACTATTGTGGGTCAGTGACCAGCTTTCACTAAGCAGCAATCAACACTGACTCAACTGAAAGCGTTATTGATGGTTCATAATCATGCTGGAAGAGCATAACAAGTGGGGTTCTGCAGGGCTCTGTTTTGGGACTGGTTCTGTTCAATATCTTCATCAACGATTTAGATGATGGCATAGAGATTACGATTATTAAAAGTTGGCAGATGATACCAAGCTGGGATGGGTTGCAAGTGCTTTGGAGGATAGGGTCATAATTCAAAATAATCTGGACAAACTAGAGAAATGGTCTGAGGTAAATAGGATGAAGTACTCCACTTAGGAAGGAAAAATCAGTTTTACACATACTGAATGGGAAGCGGCAGTCTAAGAAGGATCTAGCGACAGTCTATACAAAAGGATCTAGGGGTCATAGTTGATCACAAGCTAAATATGAGTCAACAGTGAAATACTGTTGCAAAAAAAGCAAACATGATGCTGGGATGCATTAACAGGAGTGTTGTGAGCAAGACATGAGAAGTGATTCTTCCACTCTACTCTGCACTGATTAGGCCTCAATTGTAGTATTATGTTCAGTTCTGGGCTCCATATTTCAAGAAAGATGCGGAGAAACTGGAGAAGTTCCAGAAAAGAGCAAAAAAAAAAAAAAAGAATAAAGATCTAGAAAACATGACTTATGAGGAAGACTGAAATAATTGGAAATGCATAGTTTGGAAAAGAGAAGACTGAGAGGAGACATGAGAGCAGTTTTCAAGTACCTAAAAGGGTGTTACAAAGGGGAGAGAGAAAAAATTTTCTCCTTGTTCTCCGATGATAGGACAAGAAGCAATGGACTTAAATTGCAGCAAGGGAGGTTTACGTTAGACATTAGGAAAAGCTTTCTGTCAGGGTTGTTAAACACTGGAATAAATTGCCTAGGGAGGTTATGAAATCTCCATCACTGGAGATATTTAAGAACAGGTTAAATATCTATCAGGGATGATCTATTCTCAACAGTACTTGGCCCTGCCATGAGGGCAGGGGACTGGACTTGATCTCTTGAGGTCCCTTTCAGTTCTAGCACTCTATGAACTGTATGGCTACATCTACATTGGCAAGATTTTGCGCAAATACTTTTAACGCAAGAGTTTTTACGTTAAAGTATTTGTGCAAGAGAGCGTCTACACTGGCATGTGCCTTTGCGCAAGACACGTGCTTTTGCGCAAGAGCGTCCGTGCCAGTGTAGCCATCGGGCTTTCTTGCGCAAGAAATTCATGTTGCCGGTCTACACTGGCCTCTTGCGCAAGAACAGTTGAGCAAGAGGGCTTATTCCTGAGCGGGAGCATCATAGTTCTTGTGCAAGAAGCACTGATTTCACACATTAGAACATCAGTGTTCTTGCGCAAGAACTCCCCGCCAGTGTAGACAGGCAGCAAAATCATGCCAATGTGTAGACAGCCTAGGAGTGGGCTACTGAGAATGACTGAACTGCCAGACCTCACCACTAGGCAGCAAACACCGGTGGCACTCTTTTGAAGCTTTGCCATCTGTATTTTCATGCACAGCTGTGTTTACAATGTGAAATAAACAATAACTCAGTTTCTGACATGGCAATGATGCACTGTTTTACACATATAATATTGGATATTTTGGTTTATGAGAGTGTGATGGACCATCAACCCATGCTTTATGAAATGGACTTCTGGACATAAATATATTTTACTCATAGATGCTTTGAACAAATTATTTCATGTAACCTATCAACCTTCATGTCATAATCCGCTGGTTCTGTTTATTTTGGTGTATGTATCACTCTTGTGTGTGAAATTAGACACATGGAGTAGAGACTATTTTGTTTTTAAAATATGTAGATGGAAAGGCATCAAGTGGGACCTCAGTGTCTGGGCAATCATATGCTATTGCCTTTTGTCCTTAAGGCTTAGTAGTGATAATTGGGAGGGGCCAGATGACTCCCCATACAATAAGGCTGTGTCTAGACTGGCATGATTTTGCGGAAATACTTTTAACAGAAAAGTTTTTCCGTTAAAAGTACTTCCGCAAAAGCGCGTCTAGATTGGCACGGATGCTTTTGCGCAAAAGCATCCATGGCCAGTCTATACGCGATTTTGCGCAAGAAAGCCCCGATCGCCATTTTAGCCATCGGGGCTTTTTTGCGCAAAACAGTTCTTCCCTGTCTACACTTCCCTGTCTACTACTATTCTTGCGCAAGAGGGCTTTTTCCCGAGCGGGAGCATGAAAGTATTTGCGCAAGAAGCACTGATTTTGTACATTACAAAGTCAGTGCTCTTGTGCAAATTCAAGCTGCCAGTGTAGATAGCTGGCAAGTTTTTGCACAAAAACAGCCGCTGTTGCGCAAAATCTTGCCAGTCTAGACGCACCCTAAGGGAATTCTTTAAAAAGAATAGACAAAGAGGAGTCTAGGTCTTTGGGCTGGCTCGACACACCCAGGGAGGATGAACCAGAGACCCTAGGCAAAGTGGAAATGTCCTGGTTTTGAAGGTGCACCTGGAACAGAAACAGTTTTAAGGTGAGTTTATAGTAAGTTTGTGCTGAGGATTTTTGTGTCAGAATTAGCTAAGCGCCTGTTACTTTTGAGTTTGTAATCTTTTTTGCGCTGACTATTCTCACTTATAACCACTTAAATCCTATTGCTTGTACTTAATAAAATCACTTTTGCTTACTATCAAGCCCAGTGTAAACAATTATTACCTGGGGGAGCAATCAATGTGCACATTCCCCCTTTCATTGTTAAAGGGGGCTCACCCAAGTAATTAATTGGGGATTTGATCCCATTTGGGGGAGTGGAATCCCAGGAAGCTGGGCCCCAAACTGCACTCTTCTTGGACCTGAATAGGTTCAGTGTTGGTACTGCTTCATGGGGGGCTGAGGGGTAGTAGGGATATGAGCTCAGGGCCTTGGCTGGGGGAAGAAAAGTGGAGCTAGCCTAGCAGCACCAGGCAGTGAGAAGCCCCAGAGAGTAGGTAGGTGAGTGGCAGTGGCCATGTCAGTACTCTGGGGGGCACACCCAAGGGGTCTTCCGTGACCTTACCCCGTCACAGAGACAACTTTGTGTGACGGACCAGGCCATGTCTGGGCACAGCTGAGGGCGTCTGCTCAGGGCGAATTGCTCAAATCCGGGGCTCCTTACAGCCCCCAGACTGGTGACCTCTCCAAACAGGCCACAAACCAGTCCCACAGAGCGCTTCAGCAGCCTGCCTGAAGCCTCACGAGCAAAACTCCTCTGACACCCCAGCAATAACCATGCCCCAGATGGCCCCGGACCTCATACACAGGTGGGGGGTCCTAGCACCCAATCCCACCTACCCCGAACAAGTTCTGTCCGGTTCCAAGAAATCAGCCACAGATCTCTGGCCAATTTATCCTTTGGACCTTACCCACAAATCACGCTAGGCCAATCCTTTAGCATCTAACAACTAAAGGTTTATTAACATAAGAAAGAAAAGCATGAGAGTAAGGTTATTAAAGTACAGTACGTAACATGCACCGAATCTCCCAGTTCTCGATGCAGGCTCTAGCAGAGATGTTGCAGCTGCTGGTTTAAAAGTTCTTATTGCACATCCTAAGATCAGGATGGGTTCACAGGTCTTCCGGGCTCTTCGATCCCTGCAGTGCTGCCTCTGGGATGAAGTGCTGAGCTGAGAACAAAATGGCATCGACCACATGGCCTCTTTATACCCCCTTCCTGGCCTCTTCTGGTATGCAGCAGGTCACCTAGTCCTCAGCCTCTCTGTGTTCCCTGCTGGGTGCTCTCAGGTGACAGCCCCCATTCTCTGGTGTGTCTTTGGCCCATTGAGAGCCATTGTTCCACAGGTAATTAGCATGTCCACAGGCTCCACAGGCTCGGCCCTGCCCAATGCTTAACCACATGCAGGGAACTCTTCAGTGTCCACACAAGTACATGTTAATAATTGCACACACAGACATTATACAAACACATGAACAGCGTACATAGGATTATCAGATATTCAATACCTCAAATGGCCCCCTTCTATACCATTTTTGGGGCCAACACCCCCACCTATGGGTGCATCAGTGATCTGGCTGCTCCCCTCAAGATCCAGCAACGTGACACTTTGTTTAAAGGGAAAAAAAATCACTGCCATCTAGTTTAGCAATCCTTAAAGCCTGGTGCCCTAAGTGACCACCTAGATCAGGCCTGGGAAAAATACGGCCAATCCCACCAGATCCAGCTCACAGAGGCACCAGGGAGACCTAGGCAGCTCCCCTGCTTGCCCAGCAGGCTGTTCAGAAATGTGGCTATTTGACCCTCTTTTCCTTGCAAAACTGTAATCTTGGAAGGAGGGAGGGGTGAGCTTCAGGCAGTGCCCCCTACCCCCAGCACAATCCCATTGGCTGGTTTCTGGCCAGAAACTGGCCAATGAGAGCAGCCTGTCTGAATAACAGGCAGCCAGGAAGCACCACGCCCCTCTTCCCCTGCAGCTGTTATTCACATAAACACATGGCTAGGTGCAAGCTGGCTGACAGAGAAACATTTTAATATCTGCAGGAAGGCAGATTTGGCTGCTGGCTGGTGAGTTTCCTGGCCAGAGCCTGCCTCTAGCACCCCAGCCCCTCCCTTTGCCAACCCTCTCTCCCAGATCTGCCCCCCCCCCCCAATCTCCTGCACCAGATCATAATCCACTCCTACCCTAGGTCACATCCTAAAACCTTGCATCCCAGTCCCCTCCATTAGGTCACAACCACCTCCTTTACGCATGCTCACTCCTGCACCCCAAGCCCTTACCCCAAGCTCCCTTCTGCACCCAGCCTCCATCCCAGACCTTGCACCTCTTCCATTAATATCATGGAAGAGCGAGGCCCTTGACTACTTTTTCCAAAATCTTGGAGTGGCCCCGTCAAAAATTACTGCCCACCCCTGGCCTAGATAGTCAGGTGAGCCCTGTCCCCAGGCTCCTCCTTGTCTTCTGCCATCCTACTGCTCCTCTTCTCTCTGGAGCCCAACATCCACTGCCCTCGGGCTCTGGGAGAGGGGGGAAGGGGCCCAGGTTTCAAGAGGGTCAGTGGCCCTTTAAAGCACCGCTGGAACCCCCGGCAGCGCTGAGGGTGGGGGCGTTCCATGGTTGGGGCGGCTCTTCCACGATAGCGACCTTCCCCTCCCCCCAATTGCTCAGGGCCCAGCGAGGCTGTCGGCTCCCCCATTGCTCTTGTTCAACCCTAAGCCACACAAATTTCTGGCTTTACGCTTGGGAGCGGGCGCAGTATGGGCGTGGTTACCAGGGGAAACTTCAATTTCCTAACGCGCATGTGCAGAGTTGGCGCTTGCGCATTCGGGAGAGGGGGGGTAACCATCGGAGCAATGTGCGCATGCGCAAAGGCGGGCGCTCGGTTCGGAGTCCTCGCCCGCGAAAGCAGCGTGACCGTTGGGGTTCGGGGTGAGTGTCCGGTTCTGTGTGTTGGCGGACGTTTGCGGGAGGCGGGGGGAGAAGGGAGAATGCGCGCGCGTCTTGCCTAGGCTCGCGCGCTGTGAGAAGAGCTGCGGTGCTGCCAGGGCTCTGGGTCAGCGGAGGGCCTGAGCGGCGGACAGAGTCAGGGTTGCCCCAGCACGGCAGGACCTGGAGGGAGGGAGGAGTTGCGGCGCGCTGGGCACGGGGTGTGGGTTGCCCATGCCGGGGCTGTCCGCTTCAGGGGGGTGCCGCTGCCTGTTGGGTTAAAGTGTGGGCGGAGCTGGGGTCTGTTTTCATGTCTACTCCGCCTCTTCCCGCCTAATGCTGCGGGTGTGGGTCTGGGCGGCGTTGCTCTGTGTGTGTGTGGGGGGGGGGGGGTTGTGGTGGCAATGGCCGCAGCGATCCCCCCTCCCCCGCCCTGACAATCACAGGGTGCTGGCTGGAGCAGGGGTGCAGGAGTGAATTGCCTCCCCAGAGACTGAGGGGGTTATTGCATGGGTGCTAGTGGGAAAGTAACCACCATGTTCGAAGCTTGCAGCAAAGTCTTGAGCTGCAGGGTCAGTTGTCTGATGAGTCCTGGGTTTTTAGTGGCATATAGTAAAGTGCCTTTAGGAGGTGGCACAATGAGGTGATTGTATTGTCCTGGTGCACTATTGTGATGTCATGATATAGCCATGCAAATGAAGGGTGGATCTCTCTGGTCTGCTACCCTCGGGACCTGACCAGTCCTGGATGAGGGGTTTTGCTGGACCAGCCTCCTGGCAGTATTCCTCTTGCCACCAGCCTCGCTGGTCCCAACACCTCCTTCCTTTCCTACTATGATGGTCAGCCCAGCTCCCTGTGTGCTGGGCTCCTGGCCCCATTGGGCAGCCCTGCTGTGGCACTCTGGGCTTCCAGCTCTGCTGGGTTGTGCCTGGCTGTCCAGATGCAGGGCACCAAGCAGCCCACCTGTGGGGAACCCAGCTGTCAGCCCTCCACCGGGACTCTCAGGTACAGGAATATCTGTGGTCCTGCTGGACAACGGATATTGCCGGACCAGGGAATCCCAGATTACAGAGGTTCGACTTATAGCATGGTGTCAAGATGCAGTTTCACACATTTTAATGGTAGAAAAATGGGAGGTAAACCTTGAGAGTCAAGACGGCTTGGTTTCCCGTTTCCCATTTCCCAGTGCAGAAACAGGGATGCTGCGTGCTCTCCTTTCATTGCTCATAAAAAGGATTTGCCTCGTGGGTATTTTAATGTTTGTAAAGCTCTTAGTGTATCATCTTTACATTGATAAATCATAGATCCTCCTCTCAGCTAATGAGGTATCTTGCTTCATCCAGTCCTATGTCAGGTTGTTTCTTCTTAGTCATTATTTTAAACTAAACATGGCCAAAACCTGAGATTTTTAACCTTTCCTCACAGGTTCTCTCACCTGGCCATCTTCTTTTATCGGCATAGACAACACTGCTGTTCTCCCTGTCACTCAGGCAGTGTAGTTTAGGTGTGATCTTTGATGGGGCCACTATGTTTTTAATCTTGCCTTTTTTTTAACACTGATCTTGAAAATCTAGCCTTTTGTCTCTTTTCTCTGCTCAGTGAAGACTCTCATCATAGTCCTCATGTTGACCTGATTGCTGCAACTTTTGCTTGCCTTGAGTCTATTCAAATTAAAGACCGCATTTCTGGTTCATCATTCTGATCATGTTAATTCCTAGTTTGCGTTGTCAATTGGCTCCCCCTTAATTTTGACACCAAATAAAAGCTTCTTGTAGTGCCTTTAAAGCAGGGGTCGGCAACCTTTTCAAACCAAACAGCCAAACTGTCTCAAAATTCTAAACAAATGATCATCAAAGAGCCGGATAAGAATGCCCATTTGCATAACAGAAAATATACAATTTAATATTATTAATAATTGACATAATGATTAATAGCATAAATGAAACCTTGTGCTCATGGACTTTATTTAATGGGACTTCCGTTGCTGCATTTTTTTGCACATTTCTTTGAAGTTTACATCATAACTGGTCAAATCCAGCTTTATGAACGCATTCAGGCTGTCTTTTGTCAATCTTATGGCGGGGGCTGGGGATGTGGTCGTGCAGGAGTCTTGGTGCAAGTGCATGAGGGACTCAGGGCAGAGGATTTGGGTGTATGATGGACTCAGTGCAAGGTTGGGTTGTGGGGGCATGCAGGACACAAGTTTGGGTTCTGTGGGGGAATGGGCTGAGGACAGGCTTACTGGTCGGGGGCAGGAGTGGGCTAGGGGCAGGGTATCTAGCTGGGAGGGGGGCTGAGTGAGGGGAAGTTTGGGGTTTGGGCATGAGGGTTGGGGGGCACTATGTGCTTTCACATTGAGTGTAACATAGCCCCCCCCGCTGCTCCCATGTGCTGGAAGGAAGTCTTTAGACAGGATTCACAGGTGAAGCCTGCATGAAGTGCTTCCTAAGGGAAAGAGAATGGCACACAGCCGTTGGTTCCGCACCGGGGGGGAAGGATGGTGCATGGAGCCATTTTTCATTCTGTCTGTTCCCCACATGCAAGATCCGAAAGGGAGGCTCAGGGCTTTCCCTCCTCACTCCTTTCCCCCCACAGGAAGCTGGTGCTGGCGTTCCAGTCTTGTAGGGGTCATAAGGCTGTAGCGCCAGCTCTGGCTCAGTGCTGCTGCAGGAGCTGGGAGGCGGCTGAGTAGGGTCTCCAAAAGAGTCATATCTGGCTCCCTAGTGAGCCATATTTGGCTCGCAAGCCATGGGTTGCTGACCCCTGCTTTAAAGTCGTCTCTTAACTTAGCTCCTCCTATCTAACTGATTTAGTAACCTATTATGTCAGCCTATTATGATGTTTTTACTCTGCTAGTGCTTGCTCCCATCCTTTATCACCCATTAGTTAGCTGCTTGTTAAAAACCTCTGTGCTTTCGCCTATGCTGTCCCTGATGCTCAACATAACATATGAAGAATCACTTCTTTATCTTCTTTTTGAAACCTGGTTTTTGCTGTGATGTTTACTAATCTCAGCTTGTTAATTGTGGCTAAGCAGATGACCAGCTGAGACTATTCTCCTTTTCTTTCTCTACTCTTTTTCTTTGCACCTTTACTCTCAAAAAGTAAAGTTAAAACAAACAAACCTGCATCCATGTAACTAGCAAAGTCATGACCGCTGTTCACCATGTTCATTGCTCATTTGTTGCATCCACAACTTCTCCTTTTTGTTTGTCTTAAAATTGTAAACCCTTTAGGGCAGTTATTGTCTCTTTTGCTTTTATTTCCTTATAAGGCTAGCATTACTGGGTCCCAGTGCTGAATGAGGTCTTTGCGTTTTTCCATCATATTAATAGTCGTCATTCCTGTTAGGTAAAAAGTCTGATTATAATGAAAGATTGTCACCTCTTATTTATTTTTACTTCATTTCTCCGTATATGAACAAATACAACATTTTATTTTCCAGATCATCACTTCGGTCTTATTTTCCTATTGGAAGGTGACATACATATACAGTTAGCTGACTGGTGACAGAAACGTGAATCAAAATGCCTAATTTTGAACATCCAGAGTATCCAGAGGCTACCTTACTTCACTTGGAAAGTATGGTGCCCTGTCGAGAATCCCAGGTGTCATCACTGTTATCAGTATTTGGCAAGGTAACTCTTTCTGTATTGTGCCTTTGAGTAGATCAGACGTTGTACCATAATTTTTTTTGTTATGGGTGGGTTGGTAACAGACTTCAGTGCATTGTTATTCTGAGTTAGCCTAGCTGATTATATTTGTAATTTGAGATCTTATATTATGCATCTTTTGTATCAGTCTTCTCTAGTATGTGTCTAATAAACTTTAAAACATTAGCTGTCCTAAGCAAGCAGAAGCTTTATAGCAAATTTTTTCCTGTGGGCTGCTATTAGTTGGCTCTCCACTGCTAGTCATGTTTGGCTGCTGCAAGGTAGTGATAGGAAAGATCCTTGCTCTTCTCACAGTTCTGCTTTTCTTGGGTGGCCTTCTCGTGTGGATAACTCTAGTACTTGTCTGCTGTTGTGTAAGTGATTTCCCAACAGAAACAACATGAAACATGAATCTTGATAGCTTGTTGCTGCCCATAAGACTCTGAGATAGTGTCTGTAAAACTGATCACAGGCTCAGCCTCCTAGGGTATGTCTAGACTACGTTGTTTTTTCGAAAAACTTCACCTGCGTCCACACTGCAATCACATTCTTTTGAAATTAAATCAAAAGAACACAGGGTTTTTTTCGACATGGTAAACCTCAAATTACGAGGAAGAATGCCTTTTTTGAAAGAGCTCTTTCCAAAAAGGGTGTGTGTGGATGCAGAACAAGGACATTTTTTTGAAAGAAGCTGCCAACGAAAAAAGCACAGGTGCCCTGGTGGCCTTTCTGTGAATAGCAGTCAGGGCTTTCTTTTGAGAGACCATCCATGCAGTCTGGATGCTCACTTTCGAATAAGCAGATTGCTTTTTTGATCTAGTTTTGAGGTGTGGATGCTCTCTTTCGAAAGAGCTCTGTCGAAAAAGCTTATTTCAAAAGAAGCTGTCAGTCTAGATGTACCCCTATTGTGGGGCTGTGGCCCTGTGCAACTGTGGGGCTGGGGCTCCAGCCTGAGCCCGACACTGTCCCCAGCTGCCAACCATGATGCCTTGCACACCTATCCTTCCTGCCCTTAGACTCCCAGGTTCTCTGGTCCAGGGGCATCCGTGGTCCTTGACAGATCACAGATGTTGGCTGGATCAGAGAGTGCCAGTTTTTAGAGGTACAACCTGTACTGAACAGATACTACTGTATTAGGTAAACAATCGTAGTTTTATGTATGAGGGATGAGAAGATTTGCCTCCCCACTGATTTTCTCTGTTCTTCTGTCTACTCTCCTGTTCCAATATCTTCTGTTCTAGCCATGTGGTATCTTATGTAGTATATATTATATAGTGATGCTTTTTTGTTTTGGTCTGTAGACAGACACGGATCAGAGATTGGGTACATCTAGACTACATACCTCTGGCGACAGAGGCATGTAGATTAGGCTACCAGACATAGTAAAATGAAGCGGCGATTTAAATAATCGCCGCTTCATTTAAATTTACATGGCTGCCGCGCTGAGCCGACATCCTGATCCTGGGATGAGGCTTACCTGGGTGGTCGACAAATACCTTTGATGTCGACACCCGCGCGTCCAGACTACCGCGCTGAGCCGACAAACAGCTGATCAGCTGTTTGTCGGCTCAGCGCGGCAGCCATGTAAATTTAAATGAAGCGGCGATTATTTAAATCGCCGCTTCATTTTACTATGTCTGGTAGCCTAATCTACATACCTCTGACGACAGAGGCATGTAGTCTAGACATACCCATGGTCTGGATGATGCGTGAACGATAACGTAGTAGCAGTTAGCCCCTGGCAGGCTGTCACCACTATATTTAACTACATGGCCATAGGTACTGGCGATTGCCGTTCCCATTGACTGCAAATCACTGTTCCTAATCAATGGAAGTGGCAGGAAGTGATGCAGACTTGGACATTGGTTCCTGCAGGTTCTTTGGATGAAAATGATGATCGATAGCCAATGGGAGCTACAATCACTGTTACTTGTGGCTGTGCAGGTAAATACAGCTGCTGTGACTGGCTAGGAGCTAACCCTAGTGGACTTGATCCAGCCTATAGGCCGGTATTTGCCCACTCCAATCTAGACCAGTGATTTTCAGCAAGGGGCACGTATACCATTGGGTGTACTCAGAGATGTTCCGGGGTACAGTACTCAACACAGCCTGGGGGTTACAGCTCCCACAGGGGTCATGGGGTGGGTAAGGGAGGTCTCAAATGCAGGGCCAGCATTAGGAAGTGGTAAGCAGGGCAGTTGCCTGGAGTCTCATACCACAGAGCACCTGGCAAAGCTAAGTTACCTTCTTGAACTCCAGTAACAGGGGAGGGTGTCAAGCTTCAGACATTCTCTCCAAATGAATGTCAAGTATCACACTGAAATTAATTGATTTATAATAAATGTTATGATAAAAATGAGAAAGTAAGCATTTTTTCTGTAATAGTGTGTATTTTTATATCTGATTTTTTTATAAGCATCTAGTTTTTAAGTGAGGTGAAACTTAAGGTACATAAAACAGACTCTTTACAGAGGTATAATCATTTGAAAAGGTTGAGAACCTCTAGTCTGGATAATGCTTCATCATGTCTTGAGAGCAGGGACTGGATTAGGTGACTTTCTGAGCTCCCTTCCTGTTCTTCACATTTATGATTGTGTGTGTGTGTGTGTGTGTGTGTGTGTGTGTGTGTGTGTGTTTTAACAGCTGTAATATTAGCTTGAGGCTATAGATCCTGTATGGTTTATTTTTGTGTAGTGTGATGTATCCTGAATGGGCTACACTACAGGCAAATATTTTCTTAAGACCGGAGTCTGAGATCTTTACACATATTGAACAGTACTGTGAACTGAACTAGTGCGGTGGTTGTCAGTGATGCATCTTGAGAAATAAGATATTATTCAACATGAATAAGGGGTTAGAATCCAGTCCTTAAGGACATGTCTTCTCTGGAGGAAAACTGATCTGCTAACTTGAGGTAAAATCCCAGTTGTTGTTTTCTTATGAGTTAACACAGTGGTTCCCAACTGCTGGTCCACGAACTGGCGCCGGGCTGTGGACCGCTGACTGTCAGGCTGTGGCACACTGCCATGCTACACTCATGCTTTGATGACTGGCTTGGCGAGACGTTGGAGCAAGTCCCAGTCTGCCCAGAAAAACCCCCTTCTCCTCTCCCTAGGTTTCTTTTCTCCCTGTGCCCAGCGCTGCATTGACTTCTCTGCGTGATGCTGCCTTGATATGGGGGATGCTGCCCGAGCCCAGGGGTGGGAGGGCCCCCAGAGGCAGGGACTACAGCACTCCAGGTTGCTTTCTAGGCCCCACCAGCAGGGGCTCTGAGAACCAGGGCTAGGCTGGGCTCAGCCCCCGGAGTAGAAAGTAACTCATAGCTGCTGTTCTGGGGCCAGGTTTCGGGCCTGATCCCTAAGTCTTGGCGGGAGCTGCTGCTGGGTCCCTGGAGCGCAGGCTGCAGCTGGGAGGGGGCATCTTCAGCAGGGTCAGTCACACTGCTCCCCAGGAGCCTCTTCCTGGGCAGTGCCCTCAGCCAGCCTCCCTGTCCCAGGAAGGGCAGCGCTGGGGAAGGTGGGGTGAAAGACAAGTAAGAGAGCTTCTCCCCTCCCCTCACCCCCTTGGAGCGGTGCTCTGGAAGTGTAGGGGGAGGGATTGGCCCTGGGCTGCTCCCAGCAGAGCTTGCTGTGATCCTTGTTCAGGGCACAAGGGAGCTGTCGCCAGCTCCCAGTGTGCGTGGGGTGGAGGGGAGCCAGCCCTGGGGGAATTGGGAGGGGCTGAAGAGGGGCGGGGGCAGATAAGTGGGAGTGAGGGGGAACAGGGATGTGAGAGGGAGGAGCAGGAGGAAGATGCGGGAGGGAGGTTGGGAGAATTCAGGGGAGACATCTGGTGCAATGGATGGAAACTCTGGGGGGTCACAGGGAGGGAAAGGGGGGATGTGGAGAGAGGAGGCTGGAGAGAGACTTTGGGAATAAGAGCGTCTGGCTAGGGTAGGGAAAAACACAGTGGAAAGGTTGTACAGAAGGAAACTGGTGGCGGGAGGCAGGAAGGGGAGAGGATAGAAGTGACTGGTGGTAGCATTTAAGGGTATAAAAAAGGTTGAAAACCACTGAGTTAGCCAATTGAGGTAAAACTAATATAGTGCCTTATTTTCACTAGAATTTTACCTTTGTTAGATAATTTGAGTTTAGAACACACCCTTTGCCTAAAGAAGACACAGCCTTAGTGTTCTGGGAGTTTCAGTGGTGGCTTTAAGCGCCTTTTTTGAACTCTGTTCTCAGGTTGGGGGGACTATAGAAGCAAAGTGATAAAATACCATATTGCATCTTAATTGTAGAGAGATGTATTTTTAAATTTCTTAATTTAAAACAAAGCTTTCCTTGTAGAAAACTGGGTGAACCAAAGTTCTGAATTCCTGAAATAAAGAGAAGGTTAGGTATGAAATGTTTTTAACTTTTTTTTTTTTTTTAAATAGCGTCAGCATTTTAGCTTCCCATCCATCTTTATTTATGGACATACATCTAGTGGAAAGACATATGTGATACAAACTGTTCTAGAAACATTAGAGGTAAGAATACATTACTGTAAGTTGTTTACAGTTCACTTTTTTTGAGTTGAGAAATTCACCCTTTAAGTCCATTTTATTAATATATAAAAGTGTATTTGTGTGCATGGTGCAAATATTAAATTCCAAAATGCAACTGATTGTTGGCTATTTGTATTACAAGGATGTCTATAAATCATGATCATGTTGAAGGCACCTTTTCACTAGGCCATCAGTAACACATTAATCATGTGGCAATAATATATTTGCATCATTTACCATTTTCTAATCTAATGTAATAAAATAAAAAGTAAGAATCTGGATAATATACATGTCAAGTCATGCAGTTACTTAAAAGTGTATTATAGATATTGCGAATCCTCCTGGTTAACAGAATGAAGTACCAAAATATACCAACTAATGTAAATGATAGTTTCTGTAGGAAAATAACTAAAGTACAAATGTTTGCTATTTAAATCATGATTAATATCAATTATTTTAATCCCTTTGATTTGTCAGGCTGTTCTGAGGTGCACTTACACTGCCTAGCAAAGTGCAAAGCTAGTAGAGTCAGAATGATTTTTTAAAAACGTATCTAAATGCCTTGAAGCCCTGTGTTTGTTTACTTATGGAACAAGAGAAATGTAGGGTAAATTGACTTCAATAATGTTATAATTTAAATGATGATTCATTGTATTATTATAAACCTTCAGTTTTAGGCTTCAAATGTTATTTCCTGTTTTAATATGGAATTCAGTGTTAGATTTTAAGGTAGATGTAAACCTCTTGCAAGATAGCAGATGTATATAAAGCTTAAATATTGGACACTGATACATTATTTACCTTCCCAGTAGACCAACTGTCAGGGCTGTTCCCCATTCAGGCACTCCCAAGTGCAGAAGGTGGGAACTCAAAGAAAAAAACACCTTGCCTCTACAGGTTTTGCTTACAAAAACTCCCCAAAGTCACAGATTCCTTGGCTCTGAGAAACAAACAAAACAAGCTGCTACCATCAAGTGATTTTTATCCCTAAACCCCAAGAGCGAACATTTGAACCCACCTTCTGCGGCATCCCAAGCTCTTTTCCCCCAGAAGAGCTTGAAAAAAGAAAGGAGAAAAACAAGCTGCAGTCTCTGGTAGCTGACCTCTCGATCTGAGGCATGCAGACACACACAAACAGACCTCCTTTACCTTCCGGGACACAAGAATCAAATCATCACCGTAAAGTGATTTTTATTACAAAACAAAAGATAAACTTGATAAAGCATACTTGGTTGCTAGATGTTATAGAGCAACTAAAAAAAACAAATTAAAATGCAGAGAAAATCTCTGGGAACAGTGCTTAGATGGTAAATGGGGAAGGGAGGCATAGATTCACACAGAGCAGTTCAAACCAAACCACAAAATAAAGAAAAGAGTGACTAGATTCACTTTTTTCCCCTTTATTTACTCTGTTTTCTTTGTTCAGTCTACTTCCATGCCCTGAATTCCCTGGAGACATGGTAGTCCTGCCTGGGTTTAAATCATTCTGTCTCTCTCAGCTCCTGGTTTAATTTTCCCAAACAAAGGAAGCAAGCAAGGTATCTTATACAATTCAAATTCAAATGGCCAACATCCTTATTAACTACCTGAGTTTAACCCCTTAGTCACCGGGTGCTAGTCAGCACTCCTATCCATTACACCATTATAATTGAAAAGTAATTTTACAAACCTGCTGTCTTGAGTTAACGATTTTTAAAGTCTAATTTGAGGAATGTGATAAGGCATATACATTGTCCTATAAAATATGAGTGTGATGTGAAGAACATACCCCACACTGAAAGGGGGGGAGCGGCTAAGACTCCGTGGGCGGAGGAAATCCCGTCCCTTCACCCAGACTGGGTATGCACCAAGTCCTGAAGCAGTATAAAAGGCAGCAGAGCAGCTCAGTCGGGCAAACCAGCAAAGGATAAGGACCTCCTGCTGGAGCTCCTGAACTGCTGCAGCCAGCCACTCCAGCAGTGAGACATGGAGGCATGGGAGACAGCTACAGTGCAACCCACATGGAATTCCAGGGAGAAGCAACTGCTGGAGAGCCAGAAAACCCAGCTTCCATATGGGACATTGATCCAAACAAAACGCAGTAGAAAGTAATCCAGGGAAGATGCAGGGAGTGGCCTCTCCCACCCAGGGCTACTATTTACTGACTCTGGTTAGTGGGCCTTACTGCCCTGGACTGGTGGCCATTTACTGACTCTAGGTAGTAAGCCATACTACCTTGAACTGAGGGACATATATTGACTTTGGCTGTTGGGCCATGCTGCCTGGCGAGCAGGGCCACTTATGCACTTGGGGTTACCTGGAGACTGGTGAAGTTTCGTGGATTATAGAGAGAGCCAGATCCCTTGTGGCCAATGAGGCAGCGTCCACCCCCCGGAATGTGGGCACCCCAGTGATGGGGAGTGCATATGGCACCACACATGGTGGAGAATGTGGGCAATTCTAGGGCCTGCTGAAAAGTCTCAGTAGTGAGAAGGTGGGGCGAAACTCCCCCCCCCCCCCGCCCCCTTTTGGTTTTTCTGTGTATAGTTTGTACAGAGATGGATATGAACAAGTTCTTGCAGTGGATGGTGGAAAACCAGCAGCAGTAAGTGACCCAGCACCAACAGCAACAATCACAGCGAATACATCCACTAATCCACCAACACCAGCTACAGATGACGCAGCAGCAAGAACAACAGTAACAGCTGCTCCGTGAGCTGACCACCCAACACCAGGCACAGCAAGAATGCTTGTTTCAACAGGTCATTCCTGTGGTGTAACTAAGAGGATGCGCAAGCCCCACCGCTCCGGGAAAGAGGGCTTGACAACACCGGACTAGGGCAACCCATTTGCTTGACTAAGATAGGGCCCGGAGATGATCCGGAGACCTTTTTAGTCACTTTTGAAAGAGCTGCAACAGCCACTCATTGGCCTCAGGAGCACTGGGCTTCTATGTTAGCCCCTTATGTAATGGGACCAGTGCAAACTCCATACTGCAATTTAGATACCCGAGATGCACTGGAATATCATTGGGTGAAGGCGGCCATTTTAGATAGCACCAGCATCAGCCCTGAGATGTCACGACAGAAACTGTAGAAGGAAGGATACCCCATGGGGGCACAGCCATCGGTTGTTGCCCAAAGGATCAGGGATCACTGTTGGAAATGGTTGAATCCTGAGGGCTTAACCCGACTCCAGATCATAGAGATGGTAGCCTTGGAGCAGTTCATACAGATACTCCCTTCAGGTGCCAAAAAGTGGGTGCAACAACATCGACCAACCACTCTGACAGCAGCGGTAATTCTGGCGGCAGAAGAAAACAGAGTTCACCCTCAATGGGTGGGCAGCCCACAGAGGCAAGAGGGTCCGAAGAGAGGGGGAGCCTGGAAGACGGAACCGAGGGGCCTCCGCCACCCACCTATCCACAGCTGACCAAGATGTCTGTGACCGAACTCCGAAGAGCAGTACCGCGAAATGCCCAAGGGAGAGAGAGTTCCCCACAAGGGAAGAGAAGCTTACCCAAGGCCAATGCTAGGCCTATAGGCCCCCAGGACCAATGTTAGGAATGTGACCAAGAAGGCCACTTCCAGAAAGACTGCCCCTACATGGAGTGTGATTATGGACAAGCCTGAATTGCAGGGTGTTGTGCACGGGGACTGCAAACTGGAAAATTGGCGATCCCCATCATGGTGGAAGGGGTGGTGGCCATGGCTCTCCTGGATTTGGGGCGTAGCTACACGATTATACGGGAGTACCTCATACCTGGCCTACGGCTCACTGAGGATACGATCCATCTCCAATGCATACATGGAGATGTATGACCCTACCTGACGGTCCATATAAACTTGGATGTTTGGGACTGAAAGGAACCCCTCCTGGTGGGAGTATTATCCCAGCTAGTGTATCCAGTGGTGCTGGAGCGGGACTGGCCTATGTTTAAGGAGGCTGTGAGGGACTGTGTGTACTACCCTCCTAAAAAGTGGCAACCTAGGGTTCTAGGAGGAAAAATACTGGGACACCCCTCAGAAGCCGACCCCCCCAGGAAGGACCCTCCAGTGGTCTAAATCCGACAATGAGTGCAGACCTCAATGATGGCCTAGCAGAAGCGGATTTCCAGGTGGAACTGGAGAGAGAGAGAGAGACTTTCTGCAGGAGCAAAGAGAAGATCAAACCCTGAGCCAAGCCTGGGAGCAGGCCCAAGCCCAAGAGACCGAGGATTTAAAGGGGATGAGATGCCTTCAGGGATCACAATTTGAGATCCGGAAAGACCGGTTATACCAGGTAGTGAGGGACCTTCAGACACAAGAGGAGATAAAGTAATTACTGGTCCCATGGAGGTTGCGATGAAGCCTCTTACATTTGTCTCATGCAACCTCATGGGCTGGACACTTGGGTAGGGACAAGACTCTACAGCGGGTGGCACACCGCTTCTTTTGGCTGGGCATATCACGAAGTCTGAGACAACTGAGCATCATGCCCAGAGTGCCAGCGAACGGGACCCAAGGGGATACCCAAGGCCCCCCATATACCTCTGCCGGTCATAGACGTACCTTTGAAAGGATTGGTTTGGACCTGGTCAGGCTGTTAGAGAAGCGTAAGACAGGGAACAGGTTCATCCTGGTGATCACAGACTACGCAACCCGGTATCCAGGAGCGGTCTCACTTCGAGTAGCGACAACAAAGCATATAGCCGACAACTTAGTGAAGGTATTCGCCAGGGTGGGAATACCCAAAGAAATCTTGACAAACCAAGGTAGTAATGCCTTGTCTAAGCTGATTGGAGAATTGTGCAGACTCATACACATTCGAACTCTCCGGACATTGGTGTATCACTCTCAGCCAGATGGACTGGTGGAATGATTTAATGGCAGACTAAAATCAATGTTACGCAAGTTTGTGGAAGACAATCCACAATTTTAGGACATGCTTTTACCAGCCCTCCTCTTTGCCATAAGGGAAGTCCCTCAAGCCTCAACGGGGTTTTCTCCTATTGAACTCCTTTATGGAAGACAGCCTCGGGATATACTTGATTTATTGAGGGAAGATTGTCAGGCGCAGGAGACTCAGGTGCTCGGCACTCCAAATATGTGTTGCACCTCAGTGAGCGGCTTCAGACACTGAGTGACTTTGCACAGAAAAACCTGAGACAAGCACAACAAGCTCTAGAAAGGCAGTATAATAAGGGAAGAAAAGTACGAACCTTTAAACCCAATGAATGGGTGTTACCAGCAGAGTCAAAATTACTGGCCAAGTGCCAGGGGCCCTTTAAAGTGATATGCCGCTTAGGCCCTGTAGGTTATGAGGTCAGGCTGTAGGAAGGAGGTACGTACCTACACGTAAGCCTACTGAAAGTCTCGACATTGGAGGCCAAGATGATTGCACCAGTGATGCCTGAATATGAATTGGGCCCTTTAGCAGGCGAACCCCTTGAACCAAAGCTGGTGGGATTGGATAAAGGCCTCCGATCAATCCAGTGAGACCAGGTGCAACAACTTCTAGGAGACTTCCAAGATATGTTATCTGCCTGACCTGGAAGAACTCACCTGATTCATCACCACGTTGCGACAGAGCCAGGTCAGAAGGTAAGGGATGCCCTACCAAAGAAGATGTGGGGTGCCGTACGGCAGGAGCTTAAGCCAGTGCTCGAGATGGGTATGATTGAGGAATCACGGAGCAAGTGGAGGAGCCCTATCAGCCTTGTGTCGAAACCAGACAGAGCTATCAGGTTCTGCATTGATTTTCGGAAAGTCAACGCAATATCCCGCTTCGAAGCTTACCCATCGACCCGGGTCGATGAACTGTTGGAATGGCTGGGGGGGGGCCCAAATACGTATCCACCATCGACTTAACTAAAGGGTACTGGAAAAATGTCCCTCATGCCTAATTCAAAGGCAAGATGTCGTTCCCTATGCCCTTTGGGCTCTACCAGGGTATGTCTACACTACCCTCCTAGTTCGAACTAGGAGGGTAATGTAGGCATACCGCACTTGCAAATGAAGCCCGGGATTTGAATTTCCCGGGCTTCATTTGCATAAACTGGGCACCGCCATTTTTAAATCCCTGCTCGTTCGAACCCTGTGCCGCGCGGCTACACGCGGCACGAACTAGGTAGTTCGGACTAGGCTTCCTAGTCCGAACTACCGTTACTCCTCATTCCCCCTCCCCCCCAGCTCAGGAACTGTCCTCAGCACCTGCACTGACAGGGCTCCAGCTGGGATCAGCAGCTGTCCCTGCTCCGCAGGCGGCTGCTGCTCCGTCAGCAGAGCTGCCTACTTCAGCACCTAGGAAGGCAACTTCCAAGTCTCACAGGCATGCTGCTTCTCTTCTGTCTTCCCTGATAGCTTTGCCTGGGCCATCCCTGCAGCACCATTCCTCTGCAACTGACCTCACCAGGGATCAAGAAGCTCGTGCCCGCAGAAGTCTATCACCTTATTATTGCTATCATAGGGAGTCTAGCTGCACATACTCAAGGCATTCTCAACTGCGGTCTCCTTCCCGATATCCGCGCTCCCCTACACGTTCACGCCATGCATATCACATCAGGCACGCTAGTGTCATATCTTCTTGACACTCGTCTCCGGGGTGCTCGGATCGTCACTACATTCATTATGACAGACCCTACTACTATGTGTCAACTCGTCACAGTCACTCCTGCTGCCATCGGAGATCACCGTGCTCCGGCCGCTCTGTTAGCCTGGCCTCTCAGCATATTGAGCCAGGGCGCGATCACCTACTCATCTACCACCCACTCCAATGAATTCAGATCCGCAGCGTGGCCATTCGGACCCCGAGGAGGGACAGATTTCAGACACAGAGACGGACGTGTCGGCTAATGTGCATTTATCATTTCCTTCACCAGATGATGCTGTGACCTCAGGTGACACCTCACCACCGGATGATCTCAAAGAATTCCAGGACCTTTTTAAACGTGTGGCGCAAAGCCAGGAGGTCCAACTGTCTGAGGCACAGGTAAAGTAGCATAAGTTGTTGAAAAATTTGCACCCCCAGCAACGACACAGAATTGCACTTCCAATTGACGAGGCAATTATGGACGTGGCACACGAGATCTGGCAGACTCCCACTTTGATCCCGCCTACTAGCAAAAGAGCAGATAAATATTTTGTCCCATCAAAAGATATGGGTTTTCTTTTCAATCATCCTCAACCCAACTCTTTAATAGTGGATGCAGTACGCCATTAAAAACAAGACATCTGTTTAAAAGCTCACTCCCAGATAGACACTAGAAAACTTGATCTATTTGGGCGCAAGATGTATTCATCATCAACCCTAATGCTCAGAATCGCAAATTATGCCACTCTTATCTTGAATCATAATTTCGACAATTATGCCAAATTGTCCGAACTGATGCAGCACCTCCCTGAGGCTAAGAGATCTCTGTTGAAAGCGATAGTCCAGGAGGGATACACCTCCTGTTGAACATCGCTCCAGATCGCCCTCGATGTCGCAGATACAGCTGCACGTGCCATGGCAACAGGTATCGCCATGCGCTGGGCTTCCTGGCTGATGGCATCTGGAGCACCTAAGGCGCTCCAGAATAAAGTCGAAGACCTCCCATTTGATCGTAAAAGATTATTTTCCATCTCAACAGATGACGTCCTACATTCCGGTAAGGACTCATGCACCACTTTGTGGACACTCGGAATGTATACCCCTCCCTTTAAACGTAGACGCTACTATACCTTTCAAAGGAGGTATGACTACACATTCCAGAAACAACAGCAGTGTGTTCCCGACCAACCTCAATTTAGGCAGCGTCCGCAGCGTAAGCGCCAGCAGTCCAACCGTGCACCAGCTCGGGCTAGTGCCAAACAGCAAATTTGACTCCTGTGTCGAGGATGCGATCACATCTTCATTGCTCACGGTACAAAAATCCACCAGCATCCTTCTCTTCCACTATCGCCTGAGGCCATATTACCACCCCTGGCTCAACATCACCTCAGACCGATGGGTCTTGGAAGTAATAGTCAGGCCTTACCATACCCTTAATCTTCATGCCTCCCACTACCCCACCCACCCTGTCCCTCTTCAGGGACTCATCCCACGAGACGCAGCTCCAGCAGGAGGTTCATCATCTTCTTGCCATTGGAGCCGTAGAAAGTGTGCCCACAAGATTCAGGGGCAGAGGCTTTTACTCTTGATACTTCCTTGTCCCCAAGAAATCCGGAGGGTGGAGACCAGTTCTCGATTTGAGGCGTTTAAATCGATACATCAAGAAGCAATGTTTCAGGATGATCATGCTAAGCAAAATCATACCGTCACTGAGCAAAGAAGATTGGTTCGGAGTCCTCGATTTGCAGGCCGCATATGTCCACATTTCGATACACATAGCGCATAGACGCTTTCTGCGTTTCATAGTCGGGCAGGAGCACTACCAATATAGAGTGCTGCCTTTCAGTCTGGTTTCTGCTCCCAGGGCATTCTCAAAAACCCTGGCAGTAGTTGCTGCACAGCTTCGCAGAATAGGGGTTTCAATCTTCCCCTGCTTGGACGATTGCTTGCTCAAGGGCTGCAGTCGGTCGGAAGCTCTCAGCGTGCTTGCAGTAATGAGGAATCTCTTCAGCTCCCTCGGCTTAATTGTAAATATGGAAAAGTCACGTCTAGAGCCGACCCAGATTCACGTTCATAGGAACTCACCTCGACTCACTCTCAGCATGAGTGTACCTACCTGCAGACCGCTTCCAAGTCATATGTGACCTGGTCCACATGGTATCGCTTTCTCCAACACTTCCCGTGCGTACTCACCTTCAGCTTTTGGGTCATATGGTGGCCACCACGATGTGGTGCGCCACGCATGGCTAAATTTTCGTTGTCTCCAGCACTGGTGGGCTTGGTATACAACCCCGCCAAACATAGCATTCAAAAGCGTGTGATATTGCCTACCCATGTTCGGAATTCCTTGCGCTGGTGGACCGAACCCAGGAACATGCTGGCGGGTGTCCCCTTTCACCAAGCCCAGCCCTCAAAGCAGATAACAACAGACGCCTCGTTCACCGGTTGGGGTGCGCACATTGGTACGTCTACGATCCAGTGTCGGTGGTCCAAAACAGAAATGATGCTTCACATCAACTTACTGGAGCTCAGAGCGATATTCCACGCCTGCAGACACTTCAAACCTCACATACAAGGCACAGTCACCAGGATCCTTACAGACAACATCGCCACAATGTATTATGTCAACAGGCACGGTGGTGCCAGATCCCGCTCCCTCTGTGCAGAGGCAGTCCGTCTATGGACCTGGTGCAACCGCAACGACATTACCATCATAGCATTGCTCACTCCTGGCAGGTACAATGCTATCGCAGACTCTCTGAGCAGATACTGCTCTGGAGCAGGGATTGGCATCCATTCCCTGAGGGAAGCGTTCCTTTTCCACTGGGGAAGGTTGCGACTGTATGCATTTCCTCCTGTGGCTCTAATTCCAAGAGTACTGGAGAAAATCGTCATGGACAGAGCCTGGGTCCTGCTGATAGCGCCAGCTTGGCCCCGACAGGCGTGGTACTCACGCTCCTGCAACTGTCCATTCGAACGCCTTACCGACTCCCTCTCTTCCTGGACCTCCTAACGCAACAGAATGGATCTGTACACCACCCGAAATCACTCACCTTGCACCTGACCGCGTGGATGCTAGATGGTTCAGCACATCTGAGAATTTTTGTTCGGACCAAGTGAAACGTGTTCTATTGCATAGTAGAAAACACTCCACAAGGAAAACATACCTCGCAAAATGGTCTCGGTTTACACAATGGTGCCCTCTGGCTCACCATTGCATTTCGTACTAGACTACATTCTGCATCTACACACGACAGGTATCTCAATACCGTTGCTTAAGGTCTACCTAGCAGCAATCACGGCATTCCACCACACAATCAATGACCGGTCTGTATTTGCCTACCCCACTACGAAGAGGTTTCTTAAAGGTCTCATTAATCTTAATCCTCCATGTAGACCCCCACCTCCGGTGTGGAATCTCGACCTCGTGCTGGATGCTTTGACACGTCCACCTTTTGAGCCTCTCGCTACTACATCCCTTCAGCTGCTTACGACCAAAGTCGTCTGTCTTCTTGCTATAACGTCTGCATGCAGAGTGAGATAGATGGCAGCCCTTATGGCATCTCCCCCATATACTATCTTTAATAGGGACTCTGTGACACTGAGGTCGCACCCAGCCTTCTTGCCAAAGGTCTGCACAGACTTCCACATTAACGAACTGATCGTCTTACCTTCTTTCTGCCCGAAACCACATACCTCACCACACGAGGCTCTTCTGCACACGCTGGACGCTCGCCGAGCCCTTGCATTTTATATTGATAGAACCCATGATATCCGAAAGACGGACCGTCTCTTCATATCTGTTGCAGATCAGTTTAGAGGTCGTCCACTCTCTGCACAGCGCATTTCGAAGTTGATTGTCGCTTGCATTACCACCTGTTATAATGTCTGTAACAAGTCTCTCCCATCTCAGCCTAGAGCGCACTCCACTCGCACAGTTGCTACCTCTATGGCCTTCCTGAAAGGAGTCCCTATGCGAGACATCTGTTGAGCAGCTATTTGGTCGTCAAACGCCACCTTCATGAAACATTACGCAATTCTGCAACACTCTACTTCAGACTCCGCTGTAGCCTCAGCAGTACTCCCAACGCTGCCACAACCATGATTCCGTAGCCCAGCCTTAGCTCGGACCACTGCTCCGGAGTCACCAGATGTGGAGCACCCACGGGGACTACCCAAAGAAGAAGTTACTCACCTTCATGCAGTAATGATGGTTCTTCGAGGTGTGTCACCGTGGGTGCTCCACGACCCGCTTTCCTCCCCGCTACGGAATCTCGTCTGTTTCTCTCGTTTCAGATGAGGCGGTGAGAGGAACTGGAGCGGGGGCTGGACCGCGCGCGGAGAGGAAAAGTTGCGAATGGCCTCGAGCGCTTGCGCGGTTCGGCCAAATACAGCTACGTGAAGCCTCCGATTCGCGGCGCCGGGATGAGCCCGACGCCAGATGTGGAGCACCCACAGGGACACACCCCGAAGAACCATCATTACTGCATGAAGGTGAGTAACTTCTTCTTTCTTGATGACTGAGGATTTAAGCCAGCATCCTACTTTCAGAGCAATATTTGCTAGATAAATAACCTCTGTCCTTATATACATGTGATTGACATATTGAATAAAAATGATGCCAGTGTTGGTGGTGTTCAATTAAGGCAGACTACCTTCGTTTTTGAGCATTAAAAGATACTGTCAAAATTGACAGGCCTGAAATTTTACTTAGAAGTATCAGTGAAATCACTTCTTTTTTTTAGTGCTGAGATCTTTTGTTGTTTTTTGAAATAATGGCTGAAGCAGTGCTAGAAGTGACAAAATTTGAGCACTTCTGTTGTAAACAAAAATTGGGATCTCCGAGCTTTCTTATGATTAGGGACATGTGTGTCTGAATAGATAATGCTGTTTCTCTACTTGATCAGTTTCATTCTGATGATTAGTGATGGGTAGAGCCCTGTCTGAGTACAAAATTTGTATCTGCAAAAATATGCCAAATATATCCACTTTGACATCTGCAGATATGGATATGAGTGGATATAGAACAGATATCTAGAAATTTGTAGGACCGTCAATAAAAAAAATGTATCTGTATTCATATCTGACGAAATGAGCCACGGATATCTACATCCATACCTGCAGATGCAGATACCTGCAGATTTGCAAGTTGCTAGTCATGGAGTCAGGGTGGATTATCTGCAGCCAAGTGTAAAGCCTCAATTTAAATCTACTTTAATCAGCTTTTTTGTTCTTAAGTTATTGTTTAAAGAGATGTGCATTCTCATTGATTGATATAACCTCTAAGCTATGTTCATTTACAGCCAATTAGAGCCTTAACACTAGATTTGGTACTTCTTTTTGCTACCTAGGAGAATGCATGATAACTATGTACATTTATTTAAGCAGGTGTGTATCATAATATTTTCAGATTCTTATTGTACATTTTAGTATTTCAGAAAATGGTGAATGATTTATTGCTTATTTACTAGTTTAGATTTTTGCTCATGCTTTGTGTCAACTGCATTAGGATGGTAGATGAAGTTTGTTTAAACACATAAAGCGGTATATAAAACATTTTAAAATTAAACAAAACTTTAAAGTTTTGATACATAAACTTCTTATCAAAATGTTCTCCATTTACAATTAAATGATTTATTAAATGAAGGTATTAATTGTAATCAGTGAATTAAAATCAGGTTAACCTAGAAGAATAATATACCTAAGTGAAAGTAATTTATGCTTAAGTTCCTGATTGCCTAAGTCTTTTGAAAGTGAGACAGTCTTCCAAGTTATTTAGGCTGAGCTACTATGCTGTATTTATGAAACTTGGCCATAAAAGTTAAATGTTTTCCCTAGATTCTTTCTTTATATAGAAAGGCAGTCTTTTTTACTCAGTTTTTGATAAGCCCTCGTGGATTCAGCATATTTTTTATTTAAATGATTTAAGAAATAATAAGTGTAGCCAGTTTATATATTAAATTTACATTTAATTTTAAATAGACTAATTTTAAAAAAAAACGTATAATGTAAACAACTTTAAAATCATTTTTATAATCCACTCTGAAAGGAGTTAAACATGAAAATAACCTTATGGAAGTAAAATTCTTATATGCAATACAAGCTTTCTTATCCGACACTCTGTTAACTGGAAAGTTTTGTTATCCAGCATTGCCCCAACCATTATATTGCATGTCTTCAGGTGTGCACTCCTGAGGTCTGCATGTCCACCCGGCCATTGTGTAGCTTCTGCCAACTGACATCTTCATCAGGTGCCTCCTTCCCCCTCAGTCTGCCTCAAGCTGCTGGGAGCTGGATCTGATGGTAATGGGTTGGAGCAGAGCAATATGTTTTGTTTTCCAGCACATTCAATTAATCAGCAACCACCATTCCCCATGAATGCTGGATACCAAAGCTTTCACTGTATTTCAATGGTTTGCCTACTTAGGACTTAGCTCTTAATTTGTCTGTGTGCTATGTACTGTGTTCACACAGACCTGCAACCCAAAACAAACTGAGAACTTTAAATAATCTGAATTGCAGCATAATAGCCTTGAAATCTCAATATAAATAATGCTGTAAAGTGATCTCTAGGCTTTGTTAATGAACAGTGTCGAAGAAAACAGATTTGAGAAATGAAGTGAGGAGATGAGAACCTGAAATAGCAAAGCATTAGTTATTGCCACAATGAAAGTTCGTGGCAGGGATGTCTTAGAATATGCATCTACTATGTATTTGAGAGAGTTTGTGCATGTCTGTTTGTCTGTCCATCCATTTGTTGAAGAACTCCTCTTAAACGGTAAGAGCTAGGACCATCAAATTTGGTATGCAGCTTCTGCCTATTGTAACTTAAAGCAAGGTCAGGGTTTGGTTGTGTCATGAAAGCAGGATGTGCCTAGAATGTGCTTATTTCATAAAATGTGAAATAAGGAGTCTGCTAGCAGGCACAGTTATACAGAAGAATGGACAGATGGGGGCGGACACACCCCTAAGACTGTGGTTAGCTAGGACAAAGGGCAGCCACTGTCCACGGGAAAGTATCCCGTATTGGTGCAGGGCATGCTGGCCCTGTGTCCCACAACCAGAGCCCAAACTAGTTCCCTCTCTCTACCTCCTGGCCCTCTGCGTCAGCACTGGACTTTGCGAGAGGAGCCTGGACAGGCAGTGCAGATTGCTGTGCTTGGCACCAGGGAGCTGCTGCTGGCTGGGTGCCACTGCCAGTCGAGCACTGCAGCTCATATTGCCACTGGCTAGGCACTGCCATCCTGGGAAGCCATCGCTGGCTGGGCACTGCGAATCAAGCAGCATTGGGCAGCCTTGGGGCACTGCCACTGTCTGGGCATCACAGCCTCTGCGAACCCTGGTGGCTTTGGGGAGTTGCTGCTGCTAGAGCAGCATGATCCTTAACCTGTTGGTCTGAGGGAACTGTCGCCAGCCAGCCAGGTTAACCCCAGGCAGCCCACCCACACCTCCCAGCTCTCTGCCCTAACTCCTGCATGCCCTACACCTGGCCCTGAGCCCCATCATCCCACCCTGATTCCTGCACCTCCACCCTCTTCCCAGAGCCCCTGTACACCTTTCAAATCTCTGCCCTGAGTCCCCACAAAGACCCGAGGAACACTGGGTAAATCTTCACCTGGCTCTTACTACATTTCAGAGGTAGAGCCGCAGTAGGGGACCCGGCATGATTCAGGACTGAAGCAGTCCTGGCTCATGCCTTACCCGGGAGCTACCCCCACTATGGCTCTGTAATTTAAATGCAGTAGGAGCCAGGTTGCCTACATGCCAGCCTCATACTACATGTAAACTGCAGAGCCACAGTAGGGGTAGCGAACGTCCTCACCCCATTGAGTAGTGGATGAAAATTCCATTAACTACTCAATTAGCTAATTACATGCTACTCAACATCCTTAGTTCAGCACTGGTTAGATCGCCAGGGTGCCAGACTAGAGAGGTTCATCATTAGAAATATATAACAACAATATATATTATTTTGAAGATGTATGTTGAAGTTACATTCTAAAATTTTTTTCTAGTTTTAAATCCTAGATTTTTTTTTGACATGTAATTTTACTGTTAAATGAAATTCTGAGACCAGACTGAGTCAGACTTTCTAGACCCAGTAATGTGTAATTGATCAAAACCATTTTTAAAATCTAAAATATATCTTCTTTTTCTTCCTGTATGTTGTTCTGAAGAGAAGTGTTTTTAAACAATAAATATAATTTACACTGTATGTTTGATATTAGTAACTATGTCACAAGGTAATATGCTTAAAAATCAGTTAACTTGCCCTTTGAAAGAGAAAAAATTTGAATTGCCACCCATATGGTAATCCATTATTGATCATATTTTTAGAAATACTGTGTCCTGCTGTTGGTGATGTAGTTTATTCCAATGTCTGTTTTGGGGAGCAAAGAGATTAGAATATTGATCTGTTTTTTTTTAACCATTTGGATTATTTTTTATCATTTGTATTTCTTCCAATATAATTGTTAGATTATCTTTTCTCATTTTTTTTAGCTTCCTCATTTGTTTGTGAATTGTATTGAATGTTTTACTTCAAGGCTCCTATTAGAGGAAATTTTGACCCAGTTGCAAAACCTTTCATCTGAAAAGAAACATGGCTCTCGTGTTCCTTGTGACACATTCAATGACTTTGTTCGTCTGTTTAAACAAGAAACCATTACTCAAGATCTACAGAATCAAACAGTATATATTGTAAGTAATTCATATTCTTCCTATTTTTACTTTGCTTAAATGTATTTATCAGTGTTTATGTATGAAAAAACAGGTATTCCTCATTAGTTTATATAGGATTTCTGTATTGTACTATATGAGCCCGATTCAGAGCTCATTGAATTAATGGGATTGAATTAATGAGAATCTTTCCCTTAATTTCACTAAAGTTTGAGGCACTTTATATCTAGGACTATTCACATGTAAATACCAATAGTAGATTATACTAATAGTTAACTAAACATCATTTTAAAAAATAACACAAGTTGCCAGTAGAGAAAACTCAGTTCATTTATAATGGGATCAGTGTCAACCTGACAAATCTTTTTGGGAGCTAAGCTCTGTTAAAGAGGAACCATATTGGTGAATCAAGGAAGCTATATGTGGAGTACCTAAGTGGTGGAGAGGGTAGCTAGGCTAGCACAAGCTTAATCTAGAGGCCTTGCTGATTGGTTCTCTTATGAAAGTTCAGCCACTCCTTTTTATAAAAGTTCAGGCTTGTCATAGCAAGATTTAAAACTTTTTCTTACCTGTAAAGGCAGCCAGTGTGGTTGAACTAGAGTGAAGAAAACTAGAGCAATAAAAATTAACTTGTCAATGTTCTGTACAAAATATGAACAAAATATGGAGGAAGAAGTCCAGAAGAAAGACTATAGTTGTATTCCAAGTGAAAAGTAACGCATGAAGCATAATAGTAATAGCAAATAATTTTAAATAATATAAACAGTGGACACAATCACTAGAAAGTATTTTCTTCAAGGAAAAAAGGAACTAAAAATTTGTTAAAGGAGACCAGTTTTGCCAACAAAATAAAACCACCTCAACAAGAGGCATAAAGCTTTTAGGGGCAAAATTAAAATGACAAAACATCAGTGTAGACTGGGGTGGGGAAACTTTTGAGTCAGGGACTGCTGACCCACAGAAAAATGAGTTGGGCAGGAGGCAGTGGGGTCTGGAGTAAGGATGTTAAATATCGGTTAATTGAATAGTCGAGTAACCTCATGGAATTTCATCGGTTAGTCAACTATTCTATAATCCCCGGGGGCGGGACTGGCAACCACTGTATCAAAGGCAGCAGTGTAGGGTGCCAGGCGGGAGCTGGTCCCATGAGGGAAGCCAGTTTAAAAATCAGCTTCCCTCTCTGACCAGCTGTTTAGACCCTGTGCTGGGACTTCTGGTAGAGGCAGCAGTGTAGGGTGGCAGCCGTCCCTGTCTAGGGAAGATCTGAGTTCCTAGGACCTGATGCGAGCCAGGACTGAGCTGGGCTGTCTGCTTGCCTGGCTCCTAATACTCTTTAAATTCAGAGCTGCAGCAGGTCCCGGACCTGTCGCAAGCCAGGACTGAAAAATTTACTGACATGGAGAGTGGGAGTGGGAAATGCGTGTAGTCTATAGCATTCACTTATAAGCTTTTTCTTATTGGTTAATCATCTACATCATTACATCCCTAGGGTGGAGTGCCAGAGTGGGCTCCTCAGTGCTGGGGGTGGGGAGCCCTGCGTGGCTGGCTCGAGGCAGGCCGGGGACTGCATCTGGTCCTTGGGCGTAGGTTCCCCACCCCGGTGTAAACATTGCTGAGGTGTTTTTGTGAGTACTCCTGTTCTCTCCTGCAATGGGAATGAAGGGAGGGAGAGAAAGATCATTGCTGCTTTAACATTTCTCAGCATGGAGTGCTCACAGGGTACGTCTAGACTACATGCCACTGGCAACAGAGGCATGTAGATTAGACTACCCGGCATAGGAAAATGAAGCGGTGATTTAAATAATCGTCACTTCATTTAAATTTACATGGCTGCCGCGCTGAGCCGATCAGCTGTTTGTCGGCTCAGCGCGGTAGTCTGGACGCTCCGCGGTCAACATCAAAGGCATTTGTTGACCTCCCCGTACCTGGGAAGTCGACAAATGCCTTTGATGTCGACTGCGGAGCGTCCAGACTACCGCGCTGAGCCGACAAATAGCTGATCGGCTCAGCGCAGCAGCCATGTAAATTTAAATGAAGCGACGATTATTTAAATCACCGCTTCATTTTCCTATGCTGGGTAGTCTAATCTACGTGCCTCTGTCGCCAGAGGCATGTAGTCTAGACGTACCCACAGACCAGCTCAGGACGCTACTCCAGGCATCTGAAGTGAAGGGGTGTTGTAGAACTCAGAGGGAATCACAGAATTGGAGGCATGCAGAGTGGGGGCTGACATAAGAGGGATGTGTGTGTTTGACCCTGTCTCAGGTTAGGTCATCAACCTGCTGTCTCGCCTGCCCCAAACATACCACTCCTTCTTTCCTTCCCACTACATGCTTCAATTGAAAAAGCAGCTGACAGTCTACTAGAATGTAAACGATAGGATTGACAAACTTGCATCATGTGATGCTGTACCTTCCCCATGAGGCATTACAACCCCTTCTCAAAGTCCCCAGTGGCCAGCTGCACATTGGGATAGCTACCCAATGCTCTCTGTATCTATGCAAGAACTGTTAGTGTGGATGCACTTGGCCAACACAAAGATTTGGTGTGGACATGCAACAGTGGTTTTAATTACAGTAGTTTAATTAAAATGGCATAACTTTTGCCAATAAAACTTTATTAGTAAAAGGTAATCTTGATGGAAAAATCATAATTTTTATAATAAACATGTTAATGTAATATCCTAAAATATGTGATATTTAAATCTTTTGAAATAATACAGTACTGGATAAAAATCGAGTTTTTAATTGGCTTTTAGCAGTGTCATGGCTTTATCAATAATACTCAAATGCATGCATGATTTATTTCCACTTCTTAATAGCAGAAAGACTTAATAAAATTGGTTTCTAGGGAGTGTTGCTGTTCTTGGGTGGCTGAACTGCTAAGTTTTCCTATCATGCTTGAAATGGTAATTCCCCAGATATGCTCTGTTTGGCGTGTTTTAACACTTACATAGTTTCCTTTGCTAACCAAAGGTACCGGTGAAATGTGGCTCCATCAGCTAGACTACAAAGTTGTTGTTTTTTAAATTCCACATAAAAGGGCAGAATAAAGTTCACTAATAAAATCCTTGTTTTGTTTGTTAAAAGGTACTCGATAAAGCAGAACAGCTGAGGGAAATGGAGGCAAATGTGTTGCCAGGGTTTCTGAGACTACAAGAATTTGTAAGTAGCTGGGTAAAGTATTTTCATAGAATCATAGAACTGGAAGAGACCTCAGAAGGTCATCAAGTCCAGCCCCCTGCTCTAGGTAGGACCAATCCCAACTAAATCAACCGGGCCAGAGCTTTGTCAAGCCGAGACTTAAACACCTCTAGGGATGGAGACTCCACTACTTCCCTAGGCAACCCATTCCAGTGCTTCACCACTCTTCTAGTGAAATAATTTTTCCTAATATCCAACCTGGACCTCTCACATCACAACTTGAGACCATTGCTCCTTGTTCTGCCATCTGTCACTACTGAGAACAGCCTTTCTCCATCCTCTTTGGAACCTCCCTTCAGGAAGTTGAAGGCTGCTATCAAATCCCCCCTCGCTCTTCTCTTCTGCAGACTAAACAGACCGAACTTCCTCAGCCTCTCCTCATAGGTCATATGCTCCAGTCCCCTAATAATTTTGGTTGCCCTCTGCTGGACCCTCTCCAATGCGTCCATATCCTTTTTGTATGGGGGGCCCAGAACTGGGCACAGTACTCCAGATCTAGCCTCACCGGAGCCAAATAAAGGGAAATTATGACATCTCTGGATTTGCTGGCAATGCTCCTCTTAATGCAACCTAATATGCCATTAGCCTTCTTGGCTACAAGGGCACACTGTTGTCTCATATCCAGCTTCTCATCCACTGTAACCCCCAGGTCCTTTTCTGTAGAACTACTGCTTAGCTGGTTGGTCCCCAGCTTGTGACAATGCTTGGGATTCTTCTAACCAAGTGCAGGACTCTGCACTTGTCCTTGTTGAACCTCATCTGTATTTTGTAGAAGTTGAAGATCTATCAGGTCATCTAGCTAGTCTCACTACCAGTGAATTCCCTAGGGTAGAGAGGTTTGCAAATAACTTTTTTTTTTTAAAGTTGTAATTTTTTGCAGCATTTTGGTCAGCAGCAGAACCCAAATGAGAATTTAAATATTGCCAGCTTTTTTTTCTTGGGGCGGTATTATTCTATGAATGATGTTGTCCTGTAATGTCTGCTGTATGATCCCCAAGTGAGGAGCACACAGCCCCTCACAGCCTGCCACCTCCCCCAGTCTGTGTCTAGGGAAAGTAATGGAATTCACTTCATCAGCCTTCCCTGGCTTCATCCTAGCCCTGGGTAACATTCTGGGAGAGGGGTGGTTCCAGCTCGAGGGACAGGCTGACCTCCTGACTGGTGGGCATCGTCTCCTAGCTGTCCTCGTCTTCCTCCTTCTCCACCTCCTCGTTATTAGACCTGCCCTCCGGGAGGCTGACAACAGGCATCGCCAGGTCAGAGTCCTCAACAAGGGGAGGGGAGGGACCTCCTAGGATGTGGTGGAGCTTTTTGTAATAGGGGCATAATTAGGGTGCTGTCCCTCTGCGGGAGCTCCGCTCCCTGACCTAGGTGTAGGCCTGCCTCAGCTCTTTTATTTTCATGCACACTTGCTCCTGTGTATTCATGTGACCCTTCTGGCCTAGACTGTCGGCCATCTGGCTGTAGATATCTGCATTCCTGCACTTGGGCAGAGATCCTGGAGGTTAGCCTCTTTTTCCCAGACCTCAGTGAGATCCAGGATCTCCACACCAGACCAGTATGGTGCCCTCCTTTTCTGCCCCAGCCAGGGGCTTGGGAGCTGGCTGCCAGCTCACTTGCAGCCGTGGAGGGCTCGGTGGGAACAGGGAAGGCAGAGCAAGGTGCTGCTGTGTGGCAAAGGGCTGGCAGGGCCTGCTTTGTGCCACAAATTCTTTCCTTTGCGTCTTTTGCCTCATCGATTTTCCCCCGCCCAGCCTCCCTCCCTTGCTGACTCAGAGGCAGCAAAGGGGAGAGGGGCCAGGGATACTTCAGAGTGGCAGTGCCGCACAGCTTAGGGATGAGTCTTAATGGTTACAGTTAACTGATTCATTTAATTGGCTAAACTTAACATTAGTTACCTAATTACATGGGCTTTTACATTCCTAGTTAGGACCCAACTGCCCTCTGCTCAGCTGAGCAGCTCCTTAGAACAGCAAGCCACCCTGATTGGCTCCCTAGAAGCCTCTCTCTGATTGGAGGGGTTTACTACTGTGGAGCACCACACTATTGTATGTAAAGAAGAACTATGTGCTTTATCTGTCAGCCCCTTATTTTGTTTTACTTTCTAGAATATTTCACTTTTCTGTTTACTCGCTTCAGTAGTAATTCTTAATTTCTGATGATATTTGGATTTGGAAGTAACTTGAGGGAACAAGCTATTTTTTGCTTTTAAACTTATGGGCTGCTTCTACGGCTCTGAAATCTCTTCATGGAAGAACTGTAATTGAAGACTTCTCTCTTTACTGCTGAGTTTGTAGTACAATTGCAAAAAGACCTGCCAAGAGAAAACACGTAGCTGTATATTTGTATGGTATAAGCTCAGGATATTTATGGGGTTGATTGGTTTACCTTAATCATGTAGTCTTTGTTCACTGAGTAAAATCTTTCTTAACAGTAATGATAAGTGATGCAAATGGTTAACCGGTAAGCCTCACCCTTAATGCGTAACCTTACTGGTTCTGATTAACCAATAGGAGTTAGAGCAGCTTCCTGCCCACCCCAGGCAGGGGACTGCTCCAGTCCTGCTGGGCCCACCGCAGGCAAGGGCTGTTTTAGCCAGTCCACCCCCCTGGCCACAGGTTACACACTGACTCGGCGGGAGCAGGAAGCCTTTAGTGAAGCCTCCCTGAGATTAAGTTGTACTCCCAGGGTAAAGTTATACCCAGAGTTAGGATGTTAAGTAGCGTGTAATTGACTAATCAAATAGTTAATGCATTTTTGCATTGACTATTCAATTAGTCCATAGGGTGGCGCTGCCCCTTTGAAATGCCAAGGGGCATTATAAGCTTTATACTGCAGAACTTGGCATGTGTAACCATGTAACCACTAGGATTTTTAGGAATTACATGGTTACATTTATAAACAACGTTTCACATCCCTCGTAATGATAGATGAAGATGACCTCCCCACCTGCCCAAGAGAATATGTAAAATAATGGAATTGCACTTTCTATTAAAATTGAATATTATAAAATGTGAACATCATAGTCTATTCTTCTTCTTTTTAAAGTAAGCCCTCCGATATTAAAAAAAATAATGGGACATCAGAAATATTTCTGATCATTCTTAAATATTTATTTTTCATGTGCAAATATTTAACTTGTTACCTATAGGCCCAACTTAATATTAAGTTGGTACTTTCATATTTCCACAAGTTTTGCTTCAGTGATGGTATAGTTATCTCACCGGTCGTGACACTAAGATCACAAAACAATTAAGCACAGAGCTAACTTTGTAGGGCGTCAGTTAGATGACCTTTATAAATTAAGCCTAAAGTGTGTCCCTTTCACAGAATATTGGTGCTCCTTTTCCTCCTCCACTCTTACTGTACAATCTCCTAAGGAAATTCTGAATTTAATTATTGAAGAGAGGAAGGGAAACAATTTAATATTGCTTGATACCAGGCCCCTATTATCTTAAATGGCAATTAAATGGCAAAAGATATACAGGAATACCAGATAATTATGAAAATCTGTGTAAGCTCCTTGATTAGGCCACCAAAAGTCATATTAATATGCTAATAATTTGTGTTAAACACTAAATTTGATGAAATTCTTCAAATGAAAAATCGTAACAGTCATTTGTATGACTAATACTTTAACTTGCAAGGTGACCTTTTTCCCCTGTTTCTTCGCTTATAGACAGACAGAAATGTGACTGTTATTTTCCTTAGTGAAATTGTGTGGGAACTATTTCGTCCAAACACTGGATGCTTGGAGCCATTTACCTTGTATTTTCCTGACTACAGCATAGGTAATTTTTTTCTAATTTTTTTGTTGAATGAATAACTTATAATAGTACTTTGCATAAAGGACTGTCCATCTTAGTATTTCAGACACTTAACATTTTTTGTTAAGTGAAAATAGGCTGATGCTTCAGTTTTAAATCAACTGAAAATGTGATAGTTGAAAACATGCTGGTTCCCAGAATCCAGAAGTCTGCTTTAGTTATTAAAAAAACAGAACATGGGTGGCTTTGGTAAAATTACTAGTACTATATTCCCAGTTGCCCTCTACTTCGGAATCAGAGACTCCTTCCCTCTTAATTCATCTAGTTATTCATATTGGAAATCCTGTATCAACCCACACATTCCAAGATAACTAGTGAAATATATACCAGGATCAGGGACTTCAGCCTTCTGTATTAGGGATGTTAAATATCAGTTAATTGAATAGTTGATTAACCTCATGAATTCTTATCGGTTACTTGACTATTCTATAGTCCCCGGGGGTGGGGCCAGCAGCCAGTGTGCTCCAGCCCTACTCCCAAAGAGCCCCCTGACACTTCGCACAGCTGCCTGGGTATCAAAGGTGGCAGCATGGGGTGCCATGGAAGAGCTGGTCTGTGAGGGGAGCCAATTTAAAAATCAGAGGCAGCAGCTCCAGGTAGCAACAACCCCTGTTGGGGATGGGGTATGAGCTAGACCCGGCGCAAGCCAGAACTGAGCTGGGATGCTGGCCAGCCTGCTAGAAAATTTACGGGAAGGCGAGAAATGTGTGTAGTCTATAGCATTAACTGATAAGCTTTTGCTAATCAGTTAATCGACTATACTATTACATCCCTATTCTGTACTCCATTTTCCTCCAGGCAACATCCATCTCACATTTTGCTTTTTACAAGAAGTACAAAGAACATACCACCTCTGAGCTACCATGCCATTTTAGTCTGCAAAGCCCAATCTACTTCATCCGTTTGTTGTTTGAGAATTGTTTTAGAGCAGTGGTCCCCAACCTTTTGGGGCTGCCACGCTTCCGGGGGTGGGGCAAGCCCAGATCATTCGGCAGGCGCACATAACTGCCCCGGTAGGCGCCATGGGTATCACTGTTTTAGAGGATCCTCATTAGTGAGATACATGTGATCCTCTTAGCAAGAGCTCAGCCATCTGATAGGATTACAAAAGAATTTTTGGAAATCTGAATTTCTACACCACAGCTATGGTTAGCTGCATATGTTAAGACTGTGTCTGCATCAGTTGCCATTTTGACAGCATATTGTTTCTTCAGGCTTTTCTTGTACTTGTCAGTAAAGCTAGTGTACTTTAGTGTTGTTATGGTATTTAAGTTTCGGGTGTGGGGCTTTTTGGGGAGGGGTATGTTGTTGAGGGAACTGGACAGTTTTTGGTTCTGTTATCCCTTATGGTAGGATTTTCTGTGTGCTATTGAATTTGGGTTCTAAGGTACAACTTAAGCATTGTTTGGTTTGTGCTGTACTTGATTTTTAAAATACTATTAGTGCAATTATGCACTCATCAGCTTTTTGAAAAAAATAATTAAACTTGTTTATATCTAACAGGACATCTACAAAAGATTCTCTCCCATTATCATCCTCCAGAATATTCTGCTGATTTTTATGCTGCATATATTAATATTCTTCTTGGTGTCTTCTACACAGTCTGCAGGGATTTGAAAGAGCTTCGACATCTGGTGAGGGATCCACTAGATTATTTTTTCATATCTAAAACCTCGAAGGCTAGATTTATTGTTAAATTTGGATAAAGAGCATTCCATAAGCATGTTGCATCAAAATATATTTGGGGAGGTATGGGTGTCCTCAAATCCCTCAAGGCTTTTTACAATATGATGGCGCTTGTACAGTCATGTGTCCATGGAAGGTATCACCAAGTTAATAGTTGCATTAGGATTTGAGAAGTAAATTCCAGTAGGAGTTCTAGATTGGGTTTTCTGATTGTTGTTGGGAGAGACATAAGAACAACCATTCTGGGTCAGGCCCAAGGTCCATCTAACCCAGTGTTAAGCTTATAAGAAGTACATGGAATCTATTTCAGGGGGAAAGCAGTGTGCCATGGTTTATTGGAAATACAGCTTTAAAAGTAATTCCTTCAAACATACACACGTAATTACACACATACAGGTCCTACAGGTTCTTATTGTTGCCAGTCTATGGAGACTTGGCTCAATCTAATGGCCAGTTAGATTGCGCATGAGTGGGAGAGCTAGGTTATTTCTGTTCTGATCTGTTGCTCTGAAGTTTTGCGGGATGAACCCAAAGACCCATGGCAATATATCCTATTTTTATAGTAGTAAGTTCCCATTTGAGTATATGGGTTTTGCAGTGTCATGCTGTGATCATTTCTCTTTGTGACGTTTTATCTCCATCATCACTAGAGATTTCCCCCTCATTATCCTTCATTAGAATTTTGATGCTTATCATTGTGGGTTTTGCCTTTATCAAGGCATCTGGCCAGAGGAGGTCACCAGGGAACTGCGCGGTGAGCGGAGAATCTCCGCTGCTTTGTAAGGAGTCAGACGAAGCCCCACGCAGCTGCCGGTGACCGGTGAGCTGGGGAAACCCAGCTGCAATCGGGGGGCAGAGGAAAGGGAGCGAGGCATCCAGCCAGAGAGGGTCACCGGGGAATGGCGCGGTGAGCGGTGAACCTTTGGAGGCAGGGTAAGCCCTGCGCAACTGCCAGTGACTGGCCAGCTAGGGAAACCCAGCTGCAAGCCCACTCCCCTGTCCTTTCCTTCCGTTCCCCAGAGCCAAACACCTCCCCTCCCTGCTATAACCCAGTCCCCTTTCTCCCCCAACCTTATGTTCCGGTCCAAGCTGCTAACAAATGGAGGCTGGAGCTGCAAGCGCACATGTGCTTGAAACGCAACCCCCACCTTTTCCATTATTTTCAATGGGAACATTGACCCTGCATAACACGTTTTCACTTAGCACGATCATTTTCTGAAACGCATCTACCGTGTTAAATGAGGAATTCCTGTATTACAATTCTCCTACTTCAATTTCCAGTATTTCTTATTCTACATATATGGATTTAATACCTTCTACACCAGTATCCTGTCTTCTGACATTGATCAATCTAGATACTCCAGAGGGAATGAACAGAACAAGTAATCATAAAGTGATCCATCCTCTATCATCTATTCCCAACTTTTGACAAAAAGGCTACAGACACCATCTCTGCTCATCCTGGCTAATAGCCATTGATGGACCTATCTTCCATTAGTTTATCTAGCTCTTTTCTGAACCCTGTTATAGTCTTAGCCTTCACAGCATCCTTTGATAAGGAGTTCCACAAATTATGCATTGTGTGAAGAAGTGTTTCCTTTTGTATGTTTTAAACTGGTTGCCTATTAATTTCATTTGGTAACCCATAGCTCGTGTTATGAGGAGTAAATAATACTTCTTTACTGACTTTCTCCACACCACTCATGATTTTGTAGCCTCTATCATATCCCCCATTAGTCATCTCTTTTTCAGTCTGAAAAGTCCCTGTCTTATTAATCTCTCTCCTCAGATGGAAGTTGTTCCATATCCCTAATAATTTTAGTTGCCCTTTTCTGAAACTTTTCCAGTTCCGATATATCTCTTTTTAAGATAGGGTGATCACATCTGCACACTGTATTCAAGATGTGGGTGTATATGAATTTATATAAATAGGCAATATATTATTTTCTGTCTTTTTATCTATCCCTTTCCTAATGATTCTCAACATTGTTAGCTTTTTTTTACTGCTGCTGTACATTGAGTGGTGGATGTTTTCAGAGATCTATCCACAATGATTCCAAGATCTTTTCTTGATACGGCTAATTTATATATGTTTATTTGGGAATGTTTTCCAATGTGCATTGCTTTGTATTTGTCAACATATAATTTCATGTGCCACTTTGTTGCCCTGTCATTCAGTTTTGTGAGGTTTTTTGGTAACTTCTTGTGGTCTGCTTTGGACTTAACCATCTTGAGGGCTTTGCTTGACTGAGGTTGACTGAGAGAAGTTCCAGGATTTTTTCTTGAACTTGAAATAGACTAGTGCAGCTCAACCTTAAAACATTAACTCTCATAGCATCCATGTTATAAGTACTGTAGCTAGTGTAGTAAATAAAAACCAACATTTTTAAGAGTCTACTAATTATCGGTGCCTCAAGTTTTGAATATGTAGCTGATTATTCATATGACAAATGTGCATGCACATAGGTAAACTTATTTGAATAGCATACGGACAACCATTGAATTTCACAAAAGCTGAAGTGAATGATGACTTACAGTATGGAGTTCTAACCAGTTAATGAACTAAAAAATCCATGCTAAACTATAGAAAGCTTTAATTCTGTTTGTATTGTTATCAAATTGGAATTAATTGTTCAAGAACGAGATCAGATAATGATCTGCATGAGAAACTTGGGTTTTTTAGGAAATGTATGCTTCATTCAGTTGTGTATATACTTCAGTGATCCAGAGATACCCACATGCTCCTTTTGGATTGGAGATTAAATTATGTATGACGCATCCTTAACACTTGATAATCAAGTTTAAATTTTGAACTGGTAAAGATAACAAAAGGCCAGTGATCAGTCTTAGCTTGTGTTTGGTAGCTAACGTAGCAGGTATTTTAGTTCATCCTCCCTCCTGCTTTTTTTCCCCTCTCCAATCCCGAATTCTTGCTGGGGATGGAGGAGGGAGAAAAGAGAGGGTTTTTTTTTTTTTTCATGTTGCCTTCTTTCTTCCCCTCTTAGGCACAAGATCAGTTGCACGGTAAAAGCACTAAATAGAGGCGGGGAAGCCATTTTTGTTCTACATACAACTAAATTGGCTAATAGCTAAGCTAGGCAGAATTGTTATCTTGGGTGACTAAAGTAGAGTGCAGTAATAAGAATGGCATGGTACTGCCTTCATACCTGGTTGTCCAGTCAACAGCCATTACTCTGATTGCCCAACTCTGAAGACATCACAGAAGTAAGGAAGGAAATACCTTGCAGACGTCCCTTCCACGACCTTTTGGGTCAGGACACCCAATTTGAAAACGCTGATTTTCCATGTGAAATCTGTATAGCAGGTATCAGCAACCTTTCAGAGGTGGACTGCCGAGATTTAACTTATTCACCTCTATATATGTGTCCAAGTGCCAGTGTTACTTTTTAAAATTCTACTTACAGCAACTTCATTAATAAATAAAGATGCAGATCTTACCTTTTGGTGCAGGGGTTGGCAAACTTTCAGAAGTGCCGTACCAAGATTTAACATATTGACTGATGTGTGTGCTGGGGGAAGGAAAGGGTAGGGGAGGCAAGGGCAGGCCTGGGTACAGTGACCTTATTTTCTGAACTAACTGCAGTTAGGGAGAACAGTTTAATTTAAATTTTGAAACAGATTAAGCGTTTTAACTTTTTCGTGTTAATTTATCAAACTTCCTTTTAAATAAAATATTATGTCCAACAAAAAGTTTCCATGTTTTCTTTCTTTATGGCAGGGGTGGGGAGCCTTTTTTGTGTTGGGAGTCACTGACTGTCAGAAAAATAAGTTGGGGACACAAGTGAGAAGCAAAAAACCTCCTCTAAATCCCCCCAGCCCTCACTGATGTGTCCCCCAACCGAGACACCTCACTCCTCTGGTGCTTCCACCCCATGGGCTGAGAGGAAGGGACAGGGAGGGCTGAGGTTCGGGGCTTCCCATAGGCCAGATTTATTTTTCTGAGGTTTCAGTGGATTTTGTGGACCCCCTTAAGCTGTGGGATGGGGGAAAAAATGTGGGGTTCAGTGTGTGGGTCAGGGCTGCCAGCGAGTGGGGTGGGGGTGCAGGAGTTGGGGTGCTGGAGGGGGTGTGGGTGTGAGGTCTGGGAGGGAGGTAAGATGCAGAAATAGGCTGGGAGTGGGGTGTGTGGCTAGGGGGAGGGTGCAGAAGCAAGGGAGGGGTCAGGAGTGAGTGGGAGCAGGCTGTCTGATGGCCTGAAGGAGGAGGCAGTGCAGCTGGACCTGGAGCCCTGTGCTGCAGAGGCAGTCCCATGGGGGGGAATGAGAAGGTCATGCAGTGTGTGGTGGTGAGGTAGGGTTTGGCAGGGACTCACTGGCAGCACTGCACACTGTAGCTGGTTTGGCTGCACCTTCAAGCGCAGAGCCACTGTGTTCACAGCCTAACTTCTTGCCAGTGCCCTCCCCCTTCCCCAGCAGCAGGTTAGGCTGTGCGCGCTGTAGCAGGTTCAGGGACGCCTCCGAGCGCAGAGCCACTGTGCGCAGCCTAACTTGCTTCTGGCACTCTCCCCTTTCCCCGGCAGTAGGGTAGTCTGCGTATACCTCATCGAGCTCAGGGGCGCCTTCGAGTGCTGAGCCACTATGCATACAGCCTAACCTGCTGCTGGGGAAGGGCGCTGGCAGTAGGTTAGGCTATACATTCCATTCAAAATCGGCTTGCATGCCATTCATGGCACGCGTGCTGGGGGTTGCCGATCCCTCCTGTGTAGTATAGGGTAAAAGCACATGTGGTCTGTGACACGTTTTTCATGGCTGTGAATTTGGTAGGACCCCTATTTATAATGTTACGTATAATTATAGTATATATGAATTACATAGAATCATAGAAGATTAGGGTTAGAAGGAAACCTCAAAGGAGGACTAATCCCACCCACCTAAATCATTCCAGCCAGGGTTTTGCCATCCCTCTCTAAAAAACCTCTAAGGATAGAGATTCCACCTTCCTTAGGCAACCCATTCCAGTGCTTCGCCACTGTCCTAGTGAAACATTTTTTCCTGATACCAACCTAGACCTTCTCCACTGCAACTTGAGACCATTGCTTCTTGTTCTGTTATCTGCCATCATTGAGAATAGCATAGCTCTATCCTCTTTGGAATCCCCTTCCTCCTCAGAAGTTGCTGCTGTCATATCCCTCCTCAGGTAGTTACTACTGTCAAATCTCCCTTCATTCTTCTCTTCTCCAGACTAAATGAGCCCAGTTTGTTTAGCTCTCTTCATAAGTTATATGCCTCAAACCCCTAATCATTTTTGTTGCCCTCTGCTGGATTCTCTCCAATTTGTTCATATACTTTCTTTAGTGGGGGCCCAAAAACTGGACATAAAATTCTAGATGTGGTTTCATCAATGCTGAATAGAAAGGAATAATCACTTCCCTCAATTTGCTGGTAATGCTCATACTAATGCAGCCCAGTATGCCATTCGTCTTCTTGGCAACAAGAGCATGTTGCTGACTCGTATCCAGCCTACTGGCCAGCTAGGGAGGGAGGAGGGAACCAGGTTCTATCAGTCGTGATTCCTATTCTCTGAGGCTGCTGCTTGGCAGGATGAACCCAAAGTCTCATGGCAGGGCACCTCTTCTTTCCATAGTAGTTCTTCTCATACAAGTCTGAGTTTTGCTGCATCATGTGGTAATCTGTTACCTTGCAACAAATTGTTATCTCAAGATTGTTTTCCTTGTCATTTTGTATCAGCATATTGACAACTCTTTCTGGGTGTTGTCGCATTCTGGTTTTTATTGGAGCTTGATATCTTTTCCTTCCCAGGGGTGCTTGTTTTAGCTTCAATATCCTCAATCTGCCCCTTGTTAGATATCATGTACATCATGATGGTCAAAGGAGGGATTGGCAGTGATAGCCTTCAGACTTCTTTTCCCATGTGCACATTCCTCACTCACACAAACAAGAATTACAGTTTCTTTTGTGAAGACAAGCAGAACATTTTAAGAATAAAAAGTAACTACATACTTTTCTACAATAAAAGGCTCATACAAACGTTCTTTAATCTTGGACTAAAAGAATAGTCCTAAGGACAAAAGGGTGACCATAGTGAGTCACAAGGACCCTTCTGGTTGGTTCCTGCCTTGATGTCCGTAATAGACAGATATAGCCTGTCTGATGCATGTTTACCAAAGTAGTAGGCCCTTCCTTTTTGCTAGTCAGAAAGGGCAGCCCGCAGGGAATACTTAGGCTCATTACATTGTATAAGGCTTATTACAATGTTCTTATACAAACACTACAATAGTTACATGGCTACAAGTGCATGTGATTCTTCCATTCTAAACATAGGACTACGCACTGTCCTTGTTGAATTTCATCAGCTTTATTTTGGCCCAATCCTATTTGTCTAGATCACTCTGGACCTATCTTTATCCTCCAGCCTATCTATCTCTCCACTGCCCCCTCCCCCAGCTTAGTGTCATCTGCACACTTGCTGATGTGCAATCTATCTCATCAGTATGTATATATTAACTTTAAAAACCCACTATCCTGTTCACAAGACTGTTAAATGGGCTGTTCAGGGAGTATGGCTTTTCTGTATAATATTAGAGTGTGATGGATATGCTTTCAGTGCAGTTAATGGGTTATAGTTTGTCCAGTCCTTTTATTTTGTGGCACACCACTGAAGAATTACCACTTGATAAGTTTACTATTTTTACTTTCTGATGTATTAAGTTTTATATTTTTATTTAAGCCCATGTGCATCCTGTATTGGAACAGTACTTAGTGTGTTAACTGTTGGGTTTTTATTGACACCTAGACACTATAGGAATGGAAACTAAGAAGTTATTTTTCTGGTTATCAAGATAGTGAGTGGGAGTAGGGAATCTGTGGGAGCAACAGAATAGTCAAAATATAACTCCTGAATACACAGGATCTTGCAGAAAATATATTTCCTTGTTAATTTTGATAAGAATATACTGTATTTTTGATTGCACCAGAGAAAAATATTTAGAGTGTGTGTGTGTGTATGTGCGTGTATGTGCATTTATATGCATGCGTGTGTGTGTGTATACACCCCCTCAACCCCCCAAGGTATATTTAATGTATATCTCTTGAATCATATTGAAAGGAGCAAAATACTGAAAATAATCTTAAATAATGCAAACAATTGCGGTTGAGTAATTTAATATAATTTATTTAGCAAAATTACCATAACTTAGAGGAAAAAGTGGCCAGTAATGCAAAAATAAGGCTTGCAAAGAAAATATTGAGTACTGTGAAAATAGAAGTAGAGTTGCCTTGCATACCACCCACCTAGATTCCGTAGAACTTTGTATGTCCAGCCGTCTGTGCAGCGTTTCCTCTTTTTCCCTAGAAACTTGAAGGCAGGTTATATCTGTGATGGGGATATAAAAAATGTATAAAAACAGTAAGCATGTAATAAATCAAAATTCTATTGGCTACGTGGTTGAAAGTTTGAGGGACTTAGGGGTAGGGAGGGTGTCATGTGGTTCGATTTATTTTAGATCCAAGAGAAACCAGGACACTCCAGAGAGATTTAACCACATTCTTATTTATTGTAAGCTTTAAGCTGTTAACATAGTTGTTTAAATGTTACAATCCTTAAAAACAATTACTATACAATTTAAACCTTAAATACTATCAATTCTAAAGCAATGAATACAGCACAAAACAATGCAAAAGCAATTAATAGAAGATCTTCTACGATACAATAAAAAAGCCTAATTCACTTATACTCACTACAATACCAAGCAGGAGGTCGTGGTATGCTTAATTTGTATTGTTATGCAAAACATTCCTGCCTCTCAAAGCTTGTATGCGTGCTTATGTGCACTAGACTTGAGACAGGCCTGGGTTTTGCTTTTTAGAGATCTGCACTGTGATCTGCCCGTGGCCCCCATTAGCCACACCTCTGGAGGTAACCCTCTCCAGGCCAGATGGGCACATGACCAAAAGTAAAAAGTGTTGACACACCCCCCAAGGACTTTTCCCACCATCCTCCTACCAATAGGGATTAGTTTGGCCCTCCCCAATCCCCTCCCCCATGCAACTATCCTGCAATTGCATTAACCCAACGTGTATGACATTAATGGTGGGGTGGAGAGGCTGGAAGTGTTTCCTCCCATGAGCAGAATGAATTTTGTGTTGTGCACCAGTACCGAATTCCACTTTGCTACCATGTCTCCTCCCCTTGCTCCATCAACTCCCCTGTTGCCTGCTGCCCCCCAACCCATTACCCTCCTCTGCTGTCCTGACTCCTGCCCTTTTTACTGCCCTCAGCCTTCCTGAGACCTACCCCCCCCCTCCCCGCCAGCCCTTCTCTCCCCCGTGCCTACTCCTCCAGTAGCTCCACTCTGATCATGTGAACTACCCCTCCTCATCCCCTCATCTGACACCTCCCTCTCCTCTGGTGCTGGTCCCTCCCCTGCAGGTGTCTGCCCTTCTGCTTTCACCCCCAGAATCCCCTGGCACCTGCACCTTCCCTTAGCCCTGCACCCTTCTGGTGCCTCCCCCTTCCCTCACTGCGCCTGCCCCCTTGCCCTTTTTTCCCTGATACCCATCCCCTCACCACCCTCTGCTCCCATTTCCCTCATGCTCTTCTGCCCTCACACATGACTTGCTCCAACCCCACCTTCCTCATGCCTACCCCTTCTGTCAAGCCTTCTCCCTGCACCTTCCCCTCCAATCCTCAATGCCCTTACCCTCTCCTCTTCCAGCATCACCCTGTTCCCCCTCCCACTGACACCTCCTTTCCTGCCCTTTTCCTCATTGTCTCCTCTTCCCCCACTAGCATTTGTCTCCTCTACCTTGTCCCTTTGGTGCCTTCCACTTTCTTCCTCTTCCACCCTCCCCCCTCCGCAAAAGCCCCTTCCTCTCCCACCTCTTCCTCTTATTCCCCCCCCCCCCTTACCTTCACCTTCTGCCTTACAGCTTGCAGGGCTGGAGTCAGAGCCAGCCCAAGCTGCAGGGCTGGGGAGGGGCGCTCCCAGGGCATTACGCAGGGGCTGCCGGGACATGCGGGGGCATCCCAGGGGCGCTGCGCGGTGCTGCAGGGCCGGGTACTGTAGAGCTGTGTGGGGGCGCCCCCACGGTGCTGCAGGGTTGGGCAGGGGTACCCTGCACGGCTGGGCGGGGGCGCCCCTGGAGTGCTGCATGGTGCTGCCGGGACAGGTGGGGGCGCCCCCGGGTTGCCGCGTAGTGCTGTAGGGCGGGGCCTGGGCTGCAAAAATGGCTCAGGCTGCCGTCTGAAGTCAGGCCCCAGCTGCTTTTGGAGCTGGGCTGCTGGGTTTTAAAATTCTCTGCATTTCCCCTTTCACCTGTTGTGCGGTGTTTGAGGACGCCGCGCATGCGTTCTCTCTGCCCCACAGTGCCCAGTAGATGGCTGCGGAGAATTTAAAGTGAGGGGCTGTGGCACTTCATGACAAATCCCCCTCTTCCTCCAGCAGCTTCTGGCTGCCCCCAGACATTAGGGTGTGCCTGGACACACCCGGCACACCCTGTGCACATGCCTATGTGTCCAGGCTTCATCACAGAGGGAATGGTGCTGGAGGGGTGCTCCTGTACCTGGGACCTTGTCTGCCAGCCCTGTGTCTTGGGCTCTGCTGCTGGCAGCAACCTAGTGCACATGGGTCATGGCTGCTGATGTCATTCCTGGGGTCGCGGCTGCTGGCCCTGCACCTTTGGCTCTGCCAGGGGCTGCATCCTGGCAAGTGGGGTGATCCTAACTGGTAGAACCCTGCATGTGCCAGGATGCTGCTAGCGGCAGGACCCAAGATGCAGGTCTGGCAGCTGGGATCCCAGGAGTGGGGCTGACAGCTGTGTTGGAGCATAGCTGCAGGGATGGCAGCCCAGACAGATCCTGGTCATAGGGCAGCTTGGAGGGATCTTGGGGCTCCGGAATGGCAGACGGCATCCACACTTCAGGTGTGGCAGCAGCAGAATGCCGGGTACCAGCTAGTCTACTCACATGAACGAAGTACGGACTGTAAGGATTTCAGGGACCAATCCTACAGGCTTTTGTGTGTGTGAGGTTTTTTGTATGACGTATGTTGATAAAACTAGTATAACTAACAAGAAGTCCCTTGGCACCTTATAGAATAACAGAGGGTATGTCTACACTACCCTCCTAGTTTGAACTAGCGGGGTAATGTAGGCATACCGCACTTGCAAATGAAGCCCGGGATTTGAATTTCCCGGGCTTCATTTGCATAAGCGGGGAGCCGCCATTTTTAAAACCCCGCTGGTTCGAACCCCGTGCAGCGCGGCTACACGGGGCACGAACTAGGTAGTTTGAACTAGGAAGCCTAGTTCGAACTACCTAGTTCGTGCCCCGTGTAGCCGCGCTGCACGGGGTTCGAACCAGCGGGGTTTTAAAAATGGCGGCTCCCCGCTTATGCAAATGAAGCCCGGGAAATTCAAATCCCGGGCTTCATTTGCAAGTGCGGTATGCCTACATTACCCCGCTAGTTGGAACTAGGAGGGTAGTGCAGACATACCCAGATTTATTGGAGCATAAGTTTTCATGGGCAAAGACCCACTTTGTCAGGTGCATGTCAAACCAGTGTCATCTTGAAACCAGTGGCAGTGCTATGGGCACCCACATGGCCCCACAATATGCCAACATTTTTATGGCTCACCTGGAACAATGCTACTTTAGCTCTCGTCCACTGGCGCCCCTTTTCTATTTATGCTACATTGATGACATCTTCTTCATCTGGACCCATGGGAAGGAGGCACTGGAAGAATTCCACCATGATTTCAACAGTTTCTACTCCACCATCAACCTCAGCCTGGTCCATTCTACACAAGAGATCCACTTCCTGGACACTACAGTGCGAATAAGTGATGGTCACATAAACACCACCCTATACCAGAAACCTACTGACTGCTATGCTTACCTACATGCCTCCAGCTTCCATCCTGGACACACCACACAATCCGTTGTCTACAGCCAAGCACTAAGGTACAACCTCATTTGCTCCAACTCCTCAGACAGACAAACGCCTACATGATCTTCACCAATCATTTTTAAAACTACAGTAACCTCCCGAAGAAGTGAGGAGTCAGATTGACAGAGCCAGACGTGTACTCAGAAGACTCCTGCTATAAGACAGGCCCAACAAAGGAAATAACAACACCACTGGCCATCACCTACAGTCCTAAGCTAAAACCTCTCTAACACATCATCAGTGATCTACAAACCATCCTGGACAATGATCTCATAGACCTTGGAAGGCAGGCCAGTCCTCGCCTACAGACAGCCCACCAACCTGAAGCAAATTCTCACTAGCAACTGTACACCACACTATAGTAACTATAACTCAGGAACCAACCCCTGCAACAAACCCCGGTGCCCACTCTGCCCACATATTTATACCATTGACACCATCACAGGACCTATCCACATCAGACATACCATCATGGGCTCATTCACCTGCACATCTACCAATGTAGTATATGCCATCATGTGCCAGCAGTGCCCCTGTGCCATATACATTGGCCACCAGACAGTCCCTACGTAAAAGAATAAACAGACAAATAAGATATCAGGAATGTAGGAGAACACTTCAGTCTCCCTGGACACACAGCAGATTTAAAAGTAGCCATCTTGCAGCAAAAAGTCTTTAAAAACAGACTCCAAAGAGAAACTGTAGAGCTACAATTCATTTGCAAATTTGACACTATCAATTTAGTATTGAACAAAGACTGTGAATGGCTAGCCAACTACAAAAGCAATTTCTCTTTTCTTGGTGTTCATAACTCCATCAGCTGCTAGAAGTGGGCCACATCCTCCTTGACTGAATTGACCTTGTTATCTCTGGCCTTCCTCTTGATTGGTACTCCTTTCTTTTCATGTGCCTGTATATTTCTACCTGCCTTTGGAATTCCTACTACGTGCATCTGGTGAAGTGGGTCTTTGCCCACGCAAGCTTATGCTCCAATAAATCTGTTAGTCTATAAGGTGCCACAGGACTTCTCGTTGTTTATGCAGATTCAGACTAACACGGCTACCCTTCTGATACTAGTATAACTGTTTCATAAGTTTCTGAACTACTCTTCAAATAGTAGATTTTTTAAAATTAATGAATGTTGCCTTTTACTATAAATATGATTTTGAAGCCACATTGAAATCAGTATATGCATGTCTAGATATTACCATAAGCAGTGTTCCTTGTAAGCTGTGTGCTTGTGTGACCACTCAGGAGAAATTCGGATGCCTCCCAGCTGATTAGCAGAGCTAGGTTTTGTGTTTCTATTGGTGGTGCACATTCACAGGTGCCTTAGTGCATATAAAAGACGTTTATTCTGTACATGTATGGAAAAAATCAGCACATGGATGAAAAAGATTAGAGGGAACATTGACCATAAGTGCTGTATAGAGCTGTCTAAGGACATGTGAGCAAAGGAATTAATTGGGAAGGGTGTTCTGTTATAAAATTCCAAGTATTAATGTCCAGGATCCTCCACCAAACATAGCACCTCCTGCTGGCCATTCTGGGGATTAGTTCTGTCAGCTTGCACTCTCCTTCTGGTGGTGGTTTCTCCTGTCTTGTTTCCCTCTGCTGCCTCACCCACTCCTGGGTCCTTCCTCTGTGTAATTTGGTCCTCCAGCCAGGTCACTATCCTCATCACCTTTTGGGGGAATTCATAGTCTTTCCAGACCTGCTATCTGACTGGATGCCTCCTGTGCCCTTGCCACTTCCCAGTGGCTGGTAGGGGAACCCAGACTCTCACTGTACGCTGAGATCCAGACTAGGGACCTTTACCAAGCAGTCACATTTTCTTACTGATAGAAATGGAACTGTGTTAGTCTGGTGTAGTCCTGTTTTACATTTTCTTACTGTCTTTCTGGGTTGTTCTTACATTCTAACAGGCTTATGCACACACACACTCTGCCTGGCTGAACCTGCCCACTTGCCTGCATTCATGGAATGACTGCAACCTTTCCCAGCAGCATCCCCCTTCTCTACAGCCAGCTATCAGGCTTTTTACAGATCTTGCCTGTTCCTGACAGGTAAACCTGTTCTAAATTAGCTGCCTGCAGCCTAAATCTCCCCGGCTTGTAGCCTAATTAGCTGGTTAGGCCTACCTGATTTATTTAAGCTCTAGCAGAGCTAATGTGGGGGAGTCCATCCCATCACAATTAATAAATATCCAGCTTCATAGATTTATCCAACCTGGAAAAAAGCTACCTTGGTAGAGTACAGCAAATAATTTTTATCTTAAGCAAAAATAGTTTATTTAAAAGTGAAGGAAGGGTCACCAAAAATGTGGGTTTTATTATTTCTTATCTGTGTTTGTATGTAAATATATGTGATCTATTATTGAACATATTTACTGATTTAAAAAGATACAATTGCTACATTGAAAATTATTTATCAGTATACATAGTGAAAGGATTTTGTGCAGGTTTTTATTTGCTATTGTTGTGATTGTCGTCTTGATGTTTATCACTGGATGTTGCACTGTAAAATAGTATAACATGAATCAGAGTGGAAAAACTTGGAAGCAAAACATCATAATTAATAGTTGAAGCAATTTTTATTCACTTTACCTCACCCAGAGGTGTGCTAGATGCTGTATAGTATAGAATGACCATGTTTAATACAATATCTTAGTATATTGTTGGTTTTTTTGTTTTTTTCCCCTGCAGGCTGCACTAAATTTTACTAAATACTGTGAACCAGTGGTCAGAGGAGAAGGTAACTACTTTTGCTTTTCTGTTAGGCTGTGTCTCCGTTACAAGCACTGCAGCTATACTGCTGCAGTGTAAGATGCTTATTTCAGCAGTGGAAGAGGTTTTCCCATCTTTGCAGTAAATCCACCTCCTAGAGGTGCTAGTTAGGTTGACAGAAGAATTCTTTAACCAAGCCTAGTAGTGTTTGTGTCAGAATTTTGGTTAGCTTAACTATGTCTCTCTGAATGTGAATTTTGTACACCATGGAGTGATGTAGAGAGGTCAGCCTACATTTTAGATGTAGACCAGGCCAGAGTAGTAGTCAGCATTGAGAATGGAGGGGCTCAACCCGTGCCACTCTTCTAGAATGTTTAGCTTTGATGTACTTTGCCAATCACAGCAGTGTCACTTTTACTGTTCAGTGCTCAAAAGGCAACTTTTGGAGTTTAGCAGAAGCAGACAACCAACCTTTAGTCACTATTTTATGGAGATGTGGAGGAAAATACTGCCAAGTACTTTTAACAGCTGCTCCCTCCTATACAACTTCTCTCCATATCTCAACAGTGAAGGGGGAAACTACCTTCCGAATTCTAGAAGTGGAGAATGAAAACAGTCTGTTAAATAGTGATGGAGTAACCACAATGCAACATCCTTGTCTTGCAATGTGTGTTCACATCAATAGAAGATAATTCTATGTCATAGTAATGAAAATATTTCTGAATGTCAGGATGTCTCATTGTTTATTTTATAAATCTGACTTAAAAATATTCAAAGTTAAATTCCATTATCGTATAGATCAAATGCCTTTTCAGAGTTTACACTATATGGTTTTTTTAATGTAGCAAGTGAACGTGACACACGTCGACTATGGAAAAATATTGAATCTCATTTGAAGAAAGCAATGCAGACTGTTTATCTCCGGGAAATATCTAGGTAACTGTCCTTTTTTATTTTTAGCTATCAGTTTCTCAAAAGCCTTTCTTAAAATGTCAAATATGTGGTGAGTAGTATTTCTTCTTTCCAGATGGACTTTAGCTTTTTCTTTTAACATCGGTTTCTTGCTGTTATAAAATACTACAGTTATTTCTACTAGTATGTCTCAGATAGGAAAATACAAATGAGCGTTCACAGTGTGTTTTCATGAGACCATGTGAAACTTTAAGTTAGTGTGTGAAGCAGTTTTTAAGGCAAAAGGCATAAAAAACTATAACTACATTTCATCTAAAGATAGATGATACACCAACTTTGGCACGTCCAATCACTAAGAGATTTCTTGAAGGCCTCCAAGCACTTTATCCAGATGTCAGTCCACCACCTGAACCTTGGAATCTTCAACCAACTCTTAAACACTCTCACACGTCCACCCTTCAAACCGATGGCTACATCTTCTCTTACACCTATCAATGAAAACAGTGTTCCTTGTCACCATCACATAGGCTAGATCAGTGGGAGAAATTTCTGTGCTCATGGCAGATCCTCTGTATACAACTTTCTTCAAAGACAGAGTGACCTTACACACCTGCCCAAAATTTTTGTTTAAGATAAATCTTCCATTTGAACCAAACAATACATCATCTTATTTTTTCCCCCAAGCCTCATGCCAACTCATTTGAGTCAACAGTGTACACACTGGACATATGCAAAGTACTCACTGTACATACACCAGATGAAACTTAGTTCTATAGTGGACCGTAACAAAGGTCCAGCCATCGCATCACACTGGATCTCCCACTAGGTCTCAGATTGTATCTGTCTGTTACAACTCTACCAACTCTAATTCTCCTACGGCCATTCGAGTGTACTCCACCAGGGCTGTAGCTGCTTTCCTAGCCTTTTAAAGCAAGGTCCCGATCAGACATTTGTCTGGCTGCCACATGGGACTCAGACCAGACTTTCGCCAAACATTATGCACTAGCATAGGATCCACTATCTGACCGCAGAGTGGCTCAGGCTGTCCTGTCCATGGTCTTTCTACCAGACCCGAAGTCCTTACCATCTTACTACGTACAGCTCTACTGTTGCTTACTGTGGAGCACCCACAGAGAGATGTCTCAAAGAATAGGAGATTACTCAGCCTGTGCAGTAACTGACATTCTTCAAGATGAGCATCTCTGTGGGTGCTCCGCCACCCTTCCCTTCTCCTCTCTACTTCGGAATTGTGCATGCGCGATACCAGGATACTGAGGGTGTGCAATCCGGGCACCAAGCCTGCACGGCCCTGAGGACACTGCTCTGAAGAGACTGATCAGTGGTGCAGGAGTGCTCTGACACCTACTGTGGAGTAACCACAGAGACACTCATCTTGAATAGTGTCAGTTACTGTGCAAAGTGAGTAACCTCCTCTTTTTTGGAGTGCAGTCAATAACCATCAAGACCCTTTCTTTATCTACTCTATTGGGCCTCTGCCATTGCAGACACCTTTACAGCCAAAGCATACTTGCCCTTGGAAAGATTCACTATAATGTCCAGCTTTATTTCTGCAATACATCAGACCTGCAAGCCATTGTGAAGGCTTGTGTGGCAAGGTCCTTGCTCAGGCCCCTCACCCTGGGATACCTTCCTTGTCCACAAATCACCAGAAGACCCTTTCTTCTGTAATCACTTGTGCCTTTTATTGTCTGTGTATTTCCCATCACCTACTATTTACAGATTTTTGGTTTTCCAGCAGCCAACTCCGCTACCTCTCCTTCTGCCTGGGGAGTGCACACAGCCACTCTATTGCTCCTCCTTCTCCACTTCCCTTCTGGCTGCCTTATATTGCCCTCTGGCTAATGAGGTCCACAGCTGCTTCCATTTAGCCCTTAAGGTATGGGCTTGCTCAGCTGGCTATAATTGGCCTTTTCAGCCAGGCTGTAGTGACAGAACTCTGGCTTAGCCAGCAGTCTGTCACACTTGCCGTCAACTCCTGGCAACACAGCAGCTTGTATATCCATAACATCCCTGGCAGGACTGCACTCATTTTGTCTTCAGGTCTGGCTTAGTTTCGACTATGCACAAATTGTTATCATATCTCAGAGGGTCAATAACAGCCTCAAAAGGTCTGCTTGGGAGTTCCATTTTCATGTCCATCATCCCGCAAGGTAGTCTGTGTAAATGCCTCCCTGGAGCATCCATTTCCAGGACTTCACAGATCAATGGGGATGTCTGTCTATATCAACATTTTAGAATTTTCAGTGCAATCTATTTTACTTGCCATCACTTCCTACTCAACATCCAGGCCACTCAGAGTAATGCTAGGCAGCAGGTCTGCAATGTTGTGATGGGGTGCGATCCTTTGGGATTGTTCTCCAGTGTGTTGATCATGGCACTAATACCTGCCTTGCACTCTGGGGCTCCCCATCACCCTGTCCTGCTGGGCCAAATCCTCTGGTCTCCCCTAGTCAAGGCACAGAGCTGCGATAAGCACCCCCCTGAAGAGCAATACAGACACTGAACTACTTCAGCTCTGGGAGGATGCAGTTTTAGGGCACAGCATCCAGGAAACCAACCCCCAAGAGAGATCAAAACTCCAAATAAAGCAGTCATTCTCCATGCAAAAGTTTTACAGAAGGAAAGCTCATGAAGATGTTCGCCCTCTTTATCAATGAAAAAGATGCACACTGATTGTCCACCCGGGGTAACAATTATTTACATTGGGCCTGGTAGTAACAAAAGTGTTTTTTATTAAGTACCAACAGTAAGATTTAAGTAGTTGCAACTGAAAACAGATTAAAGTAAGTTTCAAAGTTAAAATGAAAAGAAAATGCATTCTAATTCGCTAAGAAATGTATTGCAAGCAGATTCTAACCCTAATGAGCTGTTCTTGTTCTTAGGCGTAATCTTCAGGTTGGAGACCCTGACCCTGTGTCTCCAGCCCTCTGATATCATGCCAGCTGAAGTCAAAGAGCTGATAGCTTCCCATTACTTAAAAACCCATGGCAGGAACCTTTTGTTCCATATCCCTCCCTCAGCCCCTTCCATGGAAACTACCTGGGTCATCATGAAATCTCAGTACTTCATGGTGTGATCACAACTGCTTAGATTTACAGGACAAACAAGGGTGTTAACAAGTCTTTAAGTTGATCACCAAGTCATTTGGTGGGGGTCAGGGGGCACCAGAAATGGCTCTCATTAGCATCTTTAAAACTAGAAAAAGTAATGACCCTCATCATAGTGCCATCGTAGCCAAGGCAAGTATGATTTCCAGATTTGATTTGCTTGTCCTTGTGATCATCTCTTCAACCTCTTCTGGCAGGACATCTTCTTACCTAGCACTCAGGCACTGTGACCCACCTCAGTGCCTGGCTCCTAGGTGGCTCTCTAGCATACAACACGACTGTTCTTCAGAAAACCAAATGATATAGCTCAATAGTGGCCTGCAATAAGGACAAGCTCCCTGCAGAAATGGAAATGTTTTCAAGCCTAGTGTACCCATCAGTCTATACTTCGTTTTGGGTCTCTCCTCATGCATATTCTATTCAATTTAAAAATGGCAGTCACCACCACTGAGCTCAGCTCAGGTTCATCTGACTGCCATTGCAGTCCTTCACTCCTCCATTAAGAGGTTTTCAGGCTTTGCTCCTCTGACCATTGCAAGATGCATTAAGGCTCTATTTTAACTTTTATGAAGAACCCGCTACATATGAACCTCAACTTAGTCCTCAGCACTTTGAGGAAACCCCCTTCCCTCATTTGAACCTACAGAGAGTTATTCCCTTCATTTATTCTTTAGTACCTCATAGCCATCTCCTAAGTGAAAAGCATAGGGGAACTGAGCCCTTAAGGCCAACCACCTTACACTCTGTTCTATGGCAATGAGGTGATGTTATGTCCCCACTGCTATTTTCTGCCTAAAGTTGTATCAGAATTCCACATTAATCAGGACATTCATCCATTGTTTGGGAAAAGAAGGAAGCTCCATATGCTGGATAGTCAAATTGTATTTGAGCACAATTAAGCCCCTTGTTTTTTCCTAGACTGTTTTTTTATTTCCATAGAATAAAGAACAAAAGGACAAAAATTGTGAAAACAGACTTCAGGATGCATCCTCATCTGTTACAAAGCCTTGAAGGTGCATCCTCCATCTAAGGAGATTGCCCGTGCCTCAGGGCTCAGTCTCTCTCCATGGCCTTATTGAAAAACATACTCATCTAGAACATTAACAAAGCTATCACCTGATCTTCAGTAGGTGTTTTCTACACTGTGCTCTTGCCTGTGCACCAGGTCTAGAAGTTGCCTTTGGTGAAGCTCTTCTTTGCTTTCTGCTGATTCCACCTCCTCAGTTGGGGCATTCCTTAGGAATCTCCTAACATGGGACACCCATAGGAACAGTAACTTGGAGGAGGAGAGGTTACTTATCTTCACAGTAACTGAAGATCTTAGAGATGTTTTGTTCCTATGCATGCTCTACTACTCATCACTTTCCCCTCAGTTTCAGAGTCATGAAAAGCACAAGAAATGACTTATTAGGTCAAATCAATCCATCTAGCCCAGTATCCTATCTTCTGACAGTGGTCAATGCCAGATGGTTCAGCGGGAATGTGAACAGAACAGGGCAGTTATCAACTGATCCATCCATTTTTGCCCAGGCTACAGGCCATTAGAGACTTAGGAAACCCAGAACATAGTGTTGTGTTTGTGATCATCTTGGCTAATAGCCAAGGGTAGACATATCCTCCAAGAACTTACCTAATTCTTTTTTTTAACTCATTTATGCTTTTGGCCTTCAGCATATTGCCTGGCATCAAGTTCCACATGTTGACTGCATGTTACATGAAGTAATATTTCCTTTTGTTAAAAACAAACCTGCTGCATGTTAATTTAATTGTGTGACACCTAGTTCTTGTGTTATATGATGAGGTAAATACATTTCCTTATATACTTTCTTCAGACCATTCATGATTTTATAGACCTTATCATGGTTCAGTACCCCAACCTGGCACTTCGAGTATAGATATTGGGGCCGGCTAGCAGAATAAACTCTGTAAGAGCCTGTCTCTCGAACACCCAGAGGCAAACTTGTCTCAGTTTCCCTGAGACACAAAAAGAAAGAAAACTGATTGCTGCCACCACAAAGTGTATCTAAAAATATTAACCCCCTTTTTCCAGGGAATAAATCACTTCACTAAGACAAAGCTCTCCCCTAGCCCCAACCTCCGTTTTGGTTGGAGTTGAGGAAACAAACAGATAATGTGCAGAGAACAACGGGGCTCTGCTTCTCCCAGGTTTCACTTAGTCTCGTACATTTAAGGACACACAAATCAACCAATATGGTCAACCAAAACAAAAAGAAAACATTTCTTCTATTAAAACAGGGCTACTGTTGCAATCATAGTAAGTGACTGGATGTTAAAAGACATGAATTGAAATACTCAGGGAGAATCCTGGGCTATAATCCTTAGTTACAAAGGAGAAAAACAGTTAACCAGCTCAGACATGATTTCTAAACAAGGAAAATAAAAAGACCTTATGGACTATCTAAACTTTTCCTTACTTACACATTTCAGTGAATTTGAGTCTGTTCCTGGGAGAGTCAGTCTCTCCTGCTCTGTGGGGAAAACTGCACTTGGCTCCAAAACAAAGGGGGGAAAAAACCCTCTCAGTTTGAAATTCCTTATCTGCATTTCATTGGCTGATGCCCAAAGCCCCCTCTCTCAGGTGCAGCTCCAACTTTTAGGTAAGTCACACTCTCGTTTGCATCTCCGATTCATCATATTCCCTTTAAGTTGCCTTTTTACCAATTTGAAAAAGTCCCAGTCTTTTATTCTCATGTGGAAGCTGTTCCACCCTCTGATGGGTACTCACATGGCCCTACAATATACCAACATTTTATGGCTGACCTAGAACATTTCCTTGGTTCCCATCCTCCTAGCACCCTCTTCTACTTACTCTATGTTGATGACATCTTCCTCATATGGACTCCCGGGAAGTAGACCCTTGAAGAATTCCACAGGGATTTCAAAAATTTCCACCTCCTATTGATGTCAGCCTGGACCAGTCCACACAAGAGATCCATTTCCTTGACACTACAGCACAAATAAATGTTGATCACATAAACACCATTCAATATTGGAAAGTTACTAATGGTTATTCTTACCTACATGCCTCTAGCTTCTATCCAGAACACATCACATGATCAGTTATCTACAGACAAACCCTAAAATACAACTGGATTAGCTCTATTCCCACAGACAGAAACATATACCTATGAGATCTTTGTCAAGTATTCTTAAAATATCCACCTGGGTAAGTGAGGAAACAGATTGACAGAGCCAGACAAGCACCCACAAGTCAATAACTTCAAGACAGGCCAACAAGGAAAATAACAGAACACGACTGGTCATCACCTACAGCCCCCAACTGAAACCCCTCCAGGGTATCTTTGACAATCTACAACCAGTCCTGGAAAAAAATCCCTCACTCTCCCAGGCTTTGGGAAGACAGACCAATCCATGCCTACAGTCAACCCCCTAGCCTGAAGCAAATACTTAACAGAAGCCACACACCACACCTCAAATACACTTGTTTAGGGACCTACCCCTGCAAGAAATTCCATTGCCAACTCTGTCCACATATCTATACAAGTGACACCATCTCAGGACTTAACCACATAAGCCACACCATCAGGGACTCCTATAGCTGCACATCCTTTAATGCAGGGGTGGGCAATTATTTTTGACAAGGGGCCACTCCAATATTTTTAACTCTTGAGTGGTTGAGGGCTGCACTCTTCTGTGATATTAATGGAGGAGGTGTGGGGTCCGAGGTGGAGGTTAGGTGCAGAAGGGAGCTTGGGGTAAGGGAGGGAATTTGGTTGAAGGAGGCAGTTGTGACCTGAGACACTGGACCAGGGGGTTGGATTGTGACCTAGGGCAGGAAATTGGGATACAGGAGGGGGTGCAGGGGTTTGGGTTGAGACCTAGGGCAGTAGTGAACTGTGATCTGGGGCAGAGGATTGGGGTGCTGGATCTGGGAGGCAGTTTGGGTGCAGGTGGGGCGCAGAGGATTTAGGTATGTGGAGTGGGGGCAGAGGGTTGGGGAAGGGAGGAGTTGGGGTGCCAGAGGCAGGGTCTGGCCAGGAGACTTACCAACCAGCAGCCCATTCCTGAATCAGCCTCTCTGCCTGCCTCATCCCTGCACAGGCTGCAGCCATGTGCTCTGTAAATAACTACAAGCCTCTTGTGCTTTGTGGTTGCCTGTTATTGAAATAGGTAGCTCATATTGGGCATTTTCTGGCCAGTGGGATTATGTTGGGGGTGGGAGCAGCTGCTAAAGCTTTCCCCCTCCCCTCCTAGCTCAGTTTTTTAAGTGAAAGTGCCCCACAGCCACATTTCTGAACATTGTACAGGTGGGGTGAGTCTGTGGGCCAGACCTGGTGGCTTGGCTTAGGCCGAATGTGGCCCGCAGGCTGTATTTTGCCCAGGCCATGTGATGTATGCCATCAATGCCAGCATTGCTTCTCTGCCATGTATATTGGCCAAGCCAGACAGTATCTGTGACAAAAGATAAATGGACACAAATCAGACCTCAGGAATAGTAACACACACAAACCTATAAAGGAACATTTTAGCCTACCTGGACATTCAATAGTGGATTTCAAAGTAGCTGTTTTTCTACAAACAGCTACTTTTGTAGAAATTTTGCCACCCAATTACAGAGAGAGACTTGAACTGGAATTCATTTAGAAATTTTACACTGTCAAACTGGTCTTAAATAAAGATATTAACTGGTTAATGTACTACAGAGCCAATTTTCCCTGCCTCTGACTTTTGCATTTTCACATCAAAAGCTATGAAGGGGACACAGCCAGCCTACATAACTTCATTAACACAGGTCCTACAATTGAGAAGTAACTGCTTTTGCTGCTATATGTACTTTGGATTCTGTTATTTCCACTCCCGCTCATCTGATGAAGTGGGTTTCACCCATGCAAGGTCATGATCCTGTATATTTGTTAGTCTCTAAGGCTATGTCTACACTACGGGTTTTGCCAGAAGAGGCAATGCAAATCAATCATGGATTAGCATTTTCTCACACTTTGTTTGCATAATCTCTTCCGATCCCTTTTAGCGCAAAACCCGCTTTTTGTACAAGATGATTGCCTCTTCTGGCAAAACCCGTAGTGTAGACGTAGCCTAAGATGGCACATGACTACTTATTGTTTTTAAAGTTACCCCTCTCGGACTTTTTACAAGATAAGTTGCATCATCTTTTTCATTTGGGTATGACAGGTACCTTTTCTTTAAACATTTTTATTTTCTTTTAGCTCACAGTGGGAAAAAATACAGCAAGACGATGGAGAACCTGGACACTTGAAAGGTATCAAATAGATGCAATAATTCTAAATGGTAGAAGTTATTTAGTGGTGTGATTGCTGATCTCTAACGAACAGTTGAATGGAATGACTTTACTGAATCCTAGATTGTACCGCCTTTCTAGGTGCAAAACATGCCTGGATATTGAGTCTGGGCATGAGGGGAAAATAAACCACTGCTCGCTATGTTCAGAATGGCGTGGCGTAGGCTGATCCATTACTCGGCACTCACTATGTGCATGACCAGCAGAGCAGGCTGGATGTGAAGGGGAATTAACAGGAACCCTGAGCAAATTGTAGGTTATAGAAGTATGTGAAACATGACAGTCACAATTATTTTCTATTGTTGCCTCTGGACTAGTGCAGCTCTGTGCCATCACCACTTATGCAGAATTGAGAGTCAAGTTTTAATCTTGTCTTCAGTTTTCAGTTACTCATTAGGGATGATTAATTTAAGAATGGCCATATTGGTGCAGACCAAAGTTCCATTGATCTAGTCAAGTATCCTGTTTTCCAACAGCCAGCAATGTCAGGTGCTTCAGAGAGAATGAACAGAACAGGTAGTCATCAAATGATCCATTCCCAGATTCTGGCAAACACTGGCTAGGAGATCGCTAAGACATCTCCTTTAAGAAGTTCTGCCTTTCAGCAGTAGGCTATTTCCAGATTCTTAATTTTAGGACTAACTTTTTCTCTGAGTCTCTTCCCTGGTAAGTCTCTTCTGATTTGAAGTCAGAACCTATTACATGTATCTATCAAAGCAGTGGTAGTAGACTATAGATAATGTGGTGTAGTGATCAGAGTGATTCAGATGTTTACTTTTTAAAAAAAGTTACTTCTGCAGTGTGTCTACTTGAGGGAATTAGAATCATAATTAAGTTATTCCTGTTGTTCCTAAACTTCCTGTTGTTCCCACATATTCTTGGTTAGCCCCAAAAAAGAGAGAGATCCAAAGTTACTTTCAGAATTCTTTAAGCTCATATCTGATGGGAAATGGTTTTAGTAGTAAATAGCATTTCTGATATTAGTGTTGTTCTTAAAGACAAATTAATTTGTAATTAACTGTTCTGGATGTAATCAAGCAAATAATTATACAATACATAATGCTAAGCAGGTCAGAAAGATGGCGTAGGAATACAGGCATTTTGGTATTCAACTAAATGTGACCAACCCAGTTAACAAAGAGACCCAAAACAGTGGTAGAAAAAATGTGAAGAGTTGCACCAGAATTGTCAAGAGCAAAAAAAAAAAAAAAAAAAAAAAAAAGCCTCCCCAGAACAGAATTTTGGAGCAAAAACAAAACAAATTTTTTTAAAGGAGGCTGCCCCTTTAAGATGGCCACTATTTTTAAAACCCCACAGCTCCGACTCGGTAAGCACAGGGAATCGGGGAGGGGGGAATTCAGCAGGGGGCAGGAGTGGCTTCACGAGCCGCACTTTTGATGGGCATGAGCCGCAGGTTGGGCCACGGCTGAACTAAATTGTCTACAAGCAGGAGTTTTTTTATCTGGAATTGAATTTTTGTATTAAAATGCTGTACAAATAAAACAGTTACTTGACTGTTAGTAGAAGCTGAAAAAAATGTAGTGCTTTCATGACTACCTGAAAGGAAATTTCTAAATAGCCCTTCTCAAGTGCTACACAATTATATTGTGAACTGTGCATTTTACACTGACTTTTAAACATGTTCCAATGTTTTGATCCTTATTTGTTAAGAGTATTATGGGTGAAGCCTGCATTGTTTGTTTGAGCACTGACAGGTGTATGCTTGATGCTGTACAAAGCACAAAAGACAAGTGAGTTGCAGAGGGTGAGGAGCAATCTAGATGAAAAGACAAAATAGACCCTTTAAAAGGAAACTGACCTCCACAGCCAATGAAGATAAGGTAGCTTGAGCTTGCTGGTCATACACATTTCAAGTAAATAATAATAAAATACAGTGACTAGGGGGAAGTGGGAATGAGAAAAGTGTAGAAATGGAAGTGTAAAAGGAAGGCAGAAAGATGCATCGTAGAATATTCTTTGTATGTAAAGTAGATGAAGGTAAAAACTTTCAACTTGCAAAATGCATATATTGCAGAGTAGATGAACAAATAGGGCTGAAAGTGCTTTGGAAACCTTTACCTTCAGTAATAAAATTTAAAAAATCAAAATGTCCAGATACTGAGCTGCAGCTGAGAAACACCAGCCATGGCTTGGGTATTGATGTGTGGAGTGGGCAGAGAAGACAAATGCTGCAGCATGTTTGCCCTTGAGAACCAGAACAAGACTGGCTGGTCTAATTTTAAGCTTTGTATGTTAAAATGCTCCTTCAGTGACTCATAAACTGTGCTTGTTTTATAGGACTTTCTGCACATGCTCATGTAGAACTTCCTTATTACTCCAAATTCCTTCTGATAGCTGCTTACCTTGCCTCCTACAATCCTGCCAGGACAGATAAGAGGTTCTTTCTTAAGGTAACTGTGTATTTTTTCTTACTATTGTATGATGGAGTCATGCATACTCAGCTCAGAACTCCCTTTTTGATCATTCATTTTCAGCTCTCTTTTCTATCTTTTTTTTTTATTTGAACAGCACTATGAATTGTCATGTCATTACTGATGTTTAATCCACGGTGCAAGTAAAATCAATTTCTTAGCAGTATGGGGGGGCACACCATCTAAGGCAGCCACGTGACCCTCCATTTGACTCTTCAGCACCCTAACCTGAGCTCCAACACTCTCCCCACGGTCCACCCCATGTTACTAGGTGGTGGGGTGTCCTCTGCCCTTTTGCTGGGTTGGACATTTCTCCCAGAAACTGTAGCAGGAAAAAAGTGAAGAAAGGAGGAGGCGCTACTATATACCAATAATGCAAAACAATGCATACAATAGTGATCACAATTAGTTCTTTCTTATTAGCCGGTATCTCCTGACTGGGGTGTGCACACCTTTTTAGTAATATTGTCAATAATTACAGCATACTGATCCCCTTTAGCATTCTCCACCAAAAATGTTATGCTTAAACAAAGCACACAAGATCTTTTATGGGGGAAAAGGCAGTACACTGCATTTATTGAAAATACAACAGTTGCATATGCTTTTCAAACACACACATGCACACAAAACATCATGCATACACAGTTCTGCCAGATGATGATATAGTTACCAGTCCAGAGTCTGTGTCAATCTAGTGGCCAGCTAGATTGAGCACAGGGGGGAACAGGGCCTTGTTGGTCCGTCGATCGATCCGATACTCCTCTCCAGATAGTGTGGCAGATGAACCCAAAGTTCCATAGCAGAACACCCTGCTTTATATAATCCTTCTTCTCTGTTAAAATTCATGGATCCCGCTCTGTCAGCTTCTGACCGGAATATTATCTTGTTGATGTCAGTCGTTCCCAAACATCTCTCCAAGGCTCATCCTGTCATTTGGGGGTGCCCACTCCACTTCAAGGTTCGTCAGTCTGCCAATCTGATCCATTCTTGACCGTGGGTACGCACTGATAGTTTTTCTGCTCTTTATAGTCTGTCTCTTAAATTTTTTCTTCACCCCACATTCTCCCCCTTCTCTCTTGACCATCTGGCTCTAACGATGACCTTCACACCGTATCTCATTCATACAAACAGTCTCTCACACAGAATTCTTCAAAGGTAAACAGTACTGTTTTATATTAAGTAAAAGCAAAATCAAAACAATTCACATCGAAGGCCCGGGCCTTCGATATTTCTAATCTTATTAACATAGTCACAGTACCCAGAACTCTGTCTCTTTATGCACTACACTTTAAAACAAGGAGATATAGGAGATATATACTTAACTAAAAGGACTTAATTCAATACAATATTAAATGTATGTATATATTGCTATATTGCCAAACCTAAAATGCAGATATAAAAAGAATAAAGTTCTCAGCCCTAACACTACTTCACAGAAGGGCTGGAGGCAGGGCAGGGAATTCTGCTCCTTTCTCCTCTGGGAGAAGCAGCAGTGCAGAGGGAAAAGACCTACTGGCATCTCTCCTGCCCTCAGCCCCACCCTCTTGCCCCCAGTTCTATCTTCTGCTGCTACTGTAATATGCAGATAGTGGAGATGCTGCTTCATGGAAGGGCACAAGCAGGGTTGGAGCTTCTGTTCCTTTTCCTCCTGCAAATCCTAGGAGAGCCCTTCAGGTCAAGGGGGCGGTACAGCTGCTGAAGGAGATGCCAGAATTCTGCTCCTTTCCCTGTGTGCTGCTGCCCTTCCTAGCATGTAAAGGAGCAGAACTCCTAGCCCTGCTCCCTGCCCTTCGACAAAGCTGCATCTCAGTCCTACCTCATACTACAGGCAGCAGCAGCAGCAGAAGGAAGATTGGGAGGAGCAGGCTGAAGTATGTACAGGAGAGCTGCCTTTTCCTACTGCCCCTCCCAATGGAAAAAGGAGCAGAATGCCCAGCCCTCTCCTCTGATGGGGCTGCTGCTATGTCTTCCTGGTTTGCTGTACTAGCCTGTATGTAGCTTGCCAGGACTGTAGCATATCAGCCAACTTGCATTGCTATGTGTAATATGAAAAATGAACTGTTATAAAAAAATGAACCGTTTTGCATGACATTTATAAGGTGATACTATCCCCTTCCCTGAAGTATTGATGATCTTTCAAATTATTGAGCTGGTATATACTAGGGATGTTAAATATCGGTTAATTGAATAGTCGAGTAACCTCATGAATTCTTATCCGTTAATCAACTATTCTTTAGTGGGCGGGGGCAGCAGCCGCTGTAACAGAGTGTCAGGCAGAAGCCAGTTTGAAAAACAGGTCCCCTTCTGGATCAGCTGCCTGTTGTCTAGTGCTGCTGCCTCTGATAAAGAGGCAGCAGAACAGGGTGGCAGCAGCCCCCTTCTAAGGTGGGTCTGAGCTCCTGGACCTGGCATGAGTCTGAGTTGAGCTAGGCTGCCTGCCTGCCTGGCTCCTAATACAGTTTAAATGCAGAGCCACAGCAGGAGTAGGTTCTGGACCTGGTGTGAGCCAGAACTGAGACGGGC